>NC_046658.1:136104333-136108396 GCF_010883055.1 Belonocnema kinseyi | reverse complement strand
ATTCAATAATAATACTTTTATTTCTTAGCAGGATTTGGGGAGGGACTCCCTTACGAATGAAGGAATAAATATTCCGTATAATAATCCTTTTTTTCATTTCTGCATTCAGTCTCTATTTATTCTTCTTCACGCCAGAGGAACGTGAAAGGAGATGAACAATTTTATGATCTACCCACGATATGCATTATTTTTTTCATAACAAAATTTTTATTTTGCGAATTGAAATTACTTTTTGAATATTTCTTTTATTAATTTATGAATATTTTTTCAATAATTAAAACCTAGTTTAAAAAATTAAAATAGTTTATAAGAAAATATGAACTTCAATCATGATTATTAAAGAATCGAACAGCGATATCACATGAATCCATCATATAAATGGACGCAATAATTAAAGCCTTGGAAGAGATAAAGTTGTGCCAATAAAGATATGTTTTTCAGGAACCTTGCTTTCAAGTGAAAGTGGATATTGATATAATTTCGCAAACGCCGTCATTTGTTCCATAAAATTCAGGTTGGAGGTCAGAAAGAGGGAATCGGCTGAGTAAAATCGGCTACGTGGAATATAATAAACGAAATCTCTGGATGAGTATCATCGATTAACATTTACTCTCACCTAATCGATTGGTAAAAAATGTGGATCGCTGGCAGTACTATTTTCTTCGCTTTTGTCATTTTTTGGGGTTCTGTTGGTAAATATACAATAATGTAACATTATTTTTTTATTAATCACTTTGTTTCTTATATATCTAATTCAGTGTCCCCAATCTTGGAAACTTTTAAAACTGCGCTTGCGTGGCACCGATAACCCGATTGGTCACTGTTAGCGCGCTGATTTTGAATGACATAAATATTCAGATTGAATAATTATGAAAAATAATTATTGGCAAATGCATCCAAAGTAATTTCTTAATCGTAAATTACAATTTTGGAGTAATAGATGAAAAAATGATGCGATTTTCATCCAAAAAACTTTATTTATTCTGACTTCAGAAAAAAAGATTTTTTTCTTCAATTTAGCATTTTAATTGTTTCAAAATGTTAATAAAAAGGCGATAAGAAGTTTTAGTTTTGAGCAACATATATTATCCATCCAAATATAATTGTAAATATTTCTTTAAAGAACAAAATGAAGCTTCGATGATTAGGAGAAAATAAGAATTGTAACTTTATCGTAATAAGAAAGCAAGAACTAAAACTCTAAATAACCACTGTTAAATAAACAATTTTAACGTCTTATAAATAAAAATGAGTTTCTAAAAGATTAGTTGCGGTATAGAAATAAATAAAACAATATTTTGATGTAACACAACAATGTTTTTAAAATATTTTTTAGTCCTAAATATTGAAATTACTTACAAGGGTAGGAGCATTAGCAGTTTCTTTATTACGTAAATACAAGTTTAATAATTTTGTTCTGAATATATATTCTGAATTTTTCAGATGTTCTATAAAAGAATGTTAAAGATTTAAAATAATATATTTTATTATATAGAATTTTACAAATTAGTATCGAACATTCAAGCGTTTTCAAAAGATATTTAGGACTTTTAGAGGTTTGGATTTTTTTTACGAATTTGAAGAAAATTAGAAAAGACTTTTGATAATTTCAGACGTGTCAACAAAAAATCTAGAAGATTTAAAAAAAATGTACTATCGAATTTTTTCTGGAAATTTAAATAAATTTATTTATTCACTTAAAACCTTTTAAAATTATTTTAATTAAGGGTGTGTGATACTTTGCCATACGAGTATTCAGAGTTTGAAAACTCTATAGAAATGGTTTCAGAAACCTAAAGAATTTTCGTTATTGACCTGAATTTTTGCAAAAGTCCTAAAACGTCTTATAAGTTTTTATTGTTTTTGAATCGTTTTAAAATTTCTAAATATCTCTTAGATTTACTCAAATTTGTTCTAAAATTACATATTCTGATAAAATTTTGCTTCAAAGATTTCACACACTTTTTTAAAGTTTTAGGAACTAATTTCAAATGTCTTGTAACCTTTTTAAATTTTTTCTTAGAACCTATTAGTACAAGAACACTCTAAATTTTCCCAAGATTCTTAAGTATATATTTTTTAATCTCTTGAGGCCCTGCAAAATTGAGTTAACATAAATTTGGTTTAAATCCTGAAAAATTAAAATAATTGTCTTAAAGTCTTCCATAATTGTTTCAAATTACTTTGATGTTCTTTAAACTTAAAATTACTCTATCAAAATTAAATATTAAATGTTTAAAATTATCCACACATTTATGAATAAACTGATTCTCAAAGTCATTCAAAATTATTAAAAAGCTTCTGAATTTTTGTTAGAATCCTTCACAATAAGTTTTTCTTATAATTTAATTTTACTTATCTACCAAAAATGTAGAAGAGTTCAGGAAATATAGTAAGGTAGCAAGATAAAAAAAATGATTTCACAATATTGACCAATCATTCACAATTTAAATGTTCTCTTCTATCAATAATATCGCAACAATTTAGGATTTGGACAACAATGTGTAGTACATCTTAGAGATAACAGAAAACATTTCAGAACATTAAATCTTTATATAATTTAATATTCTGAAAAAATTGATTAGTTAGTAACCCATTAATTGGTTCACAAAAAAATCAATAAACAATTATTTTCCTTGAAACATTCAAATAACTATTACTTGATGTTTTTGGAATTATTAATATCCTTGTATTCTAAATTTCGTAAAAAAACACATGTACGTGCAAGTTTGAAAATTGAATTCAGATACTCATTTCACAACTTAATAAACATTGCGGAAACTATATAATTTTAATAAAGATAGTGTAAATATAAATAAGCTATTATTATAATACTTATATCCAATATTAAATTAATTTATGTAGCTTAATATAATATAAATTATATTGTAATATTGTAAACTAAAATATATGTGTTTCGACCATTTCAAAATCAGAATTCAGATACTCATTTCATAGCATAAAAAATGTACATAAAGTGTATAATTGAAAAAGAAGTATTTTTTATATTATTAAACTTTTCTTGCACAAATTATAGCCAATACTTAATTACATAACCTTCGAGTAATTAATTGATTTAAGTACATAATTTAAAAAAAAATTAAAATTAAATCTTGATGTACTTTAATGTTTTGAAAAATTAGTCGGCTAACAATTAATTGATCTGATTATAAAGTATACCATAAAAACCATTAAAATATAACTTTCATTCAAACGTTGATATAATACCTATTATGAAATACTATCCTTTTTTCAATTTTTATTTCTGAAAATTTGTTTTATTGATAACTTTCGATGCTAATTTCAGAAAAAAATTAAAACATATTTATATATGATTTTAAAAATCGAAGGCAAATACTCATCGCATGACGTCAGAAGCATTCGAAAAATTACCTAATTTAAATAACATAATTGTAAATATAAATTAACTTTTAATATGCAAATTATATTAAATATTGCATTGTATAACCTCTTAATAAATTATTTATTTATTTCACTTAAATTTGAGAAACTAAGGTTTAATTTTTATTTATTTTAAAAGAATGATGTTAACATTGAATTTGCCTTTATATTTTGAAATAGCTTTCCTATACATCTAAAATATTAATAACCTTTAAAAATAATTTTTTTAACCATGAAGAAAATCTGAAGAAACAAATGTGAAGAAAATTATCAGCTAATCATTAATTAAACATTTCAGATTACAAAAAACCTCAGACAATTTTTTTCATTGAAATAACCAATTTATTTTCACTTTATATTTATTTTGAACTTACTTTCTTCCTGAAAATTTGAGATATTAATAACACGTAATACATTTTTTTAAAGGAATAAAATACATGTAAATATAATTTTAAAAATTGAATGCAGATACTCATTTCAAAACATCATTAACATTTAGGAAAACCATTTATTTTTAATACAAATAGGTTAAATATAAATAAGCTTTTATCGTACGAGTTATACTTAACATAAACGAATTTAATATTTATGTTATTTGATTTTCTACAAAAATTAACTCATAATAAGTTAATAATCTGTTCATAACATACAAAACCAATAA
>NC_046658.1:136098818-136104233 GCF_010883055.1 Belonocnema kinseyi | reverse complement strand
AATATTGAATAATATTTAATTACATAAGTATTTATTAACTTCAATTTAAAGATTCAATTTAGTATATATAATTTAACAATGTAAAAAGAATTAATCAGCTCATAATAAAATAATCCGTTTATGGCACAAACAGAATTTTACCATAATTTTTATTAAAAATTTTAAATAATTTTCCTTCTACTTTCGTTTTTTTAATTTTCACTTCAGTTTCTGAAAATTAGATTACTTAGCAACTTTTGATACTTATGCCAGAAAAAAATTAAAACCTATTTAGAAACGTTGAATAAAAATACTTATTTCACAACATTAGAATCAATTGAAAAATTATTTTTTGGAAATTGTGGTGTTTTAAATATTAATTAACTTTTTTTATGCAAATCATAATTAATATTGAATTATACAATCACTAAGTAAATACTAAATTTATGTTACTCAATTTTAAGAAATTGGATTTTAATCTTTGTTAATTTTAATATTCTAAAAAAATTCACCTTTTTTTTGTAACACACGTACTTATAGTAGGCATAGATTAAATATAAATAAGCTTCTATTATAACACTTATATCCATTATCCAATCATTTCATATTCCTTAATATAGGAAATTTAAAAATCAATCTTCATGTAATTTAATATTGTAAAAAAAAATCAGCCAATAACTTATTCACCTGTCAATAACATAAAAATCATTTAAGAATGATTCAAACTGAATCATTCAAATATTTATGTACATAATTTAAAAGAATTAGAATCAAAATAATTTGTACTGTACAATTTCATTAAATTTTCACTATAATTTATAAAAATTTTATTTATTGGGGATATTTGATACTAACTAATAAAAACAAGGTTTAAATATAATTTTAAAAATTACATTTTATTACTTATTTCACAATACTGCTAGCAGCATAAAATTACGTAATTGTAATAGAGCCATTTGAAAGAGAAAAATAAACTTTTATTGTGAAAGTAACAGCTTATATTTAATAACATGATCTAAGAGCGAATAATCAATTTTTGTTACTTCGTTTGCAACAATTTAATTTTTTAATATAACTGATTAACAATTAATAATTTTAGAACATAAAAAGCATTAAATAATTATTTTAATTGAGCTATTCGGATAATTTTCACTTTATATTTAAAAAATATTCGTATTTCCTTACTTAAAATTTAAATAAATAATAACCTTTTACACAAATTAAAAAAAAATTGAAACGTATCTATATATAATTTTAAAAATTGAATTCAGATAATCATTTCACACCATCGCAAGCATTTAAAAAAATAAAATAATTTTAACTGATTATAATCAACAGATTTAAAATTAAAATAAACTTTTAATATAAAAATTCTAACCGACAATCAATGACATCTTGGGATTATTATTGTTAATATCGTGAACAAATTTAATAAACAAATGCATTACTTAGCCATTTTTTGATAGAAAATTTTTTTTCTGTTATTTTCTTTTAATTAGAGACTATGATAATTTCAGAAAAAATCCATTATTTGTTCATTAATCTCATAATTTTTTCAGACAATTTTAATAGACAAAAATATTATTGGGGCATCTGTCGACAAAATTTTTTTAAAGGTCATTGGTAAATAACCTACGAAAAAAAACAAAGAATCATGGTGACCGCTTTAATAGAAGGAAAAATTTCCTGGTCATTTCACGGGTTTTTCCCGGTTCGCAAATATTTTCCCCGGTCAATAAAATTTAAAAAATCGAAGTTTATTCTAAACAGTAAAAGTGTAAGTGATAAAAAATAAATAACAAATTAAAGCATTCAAATCGGCACACTTTAATTTTAAACTTTGAAAATTGAAGTTTAAAAGTTTTAAAATTCAAAAATGTATTCAATTGCTTTATAATTTACGCTTATAAAATGGAAGGTATTAACAGTTTTTAACTGTTTAATTTAAATTTTAATGAATTTAAACTGCAAAACTCTGAATTTTTGACATTCATAAATTATTGACTTTAAAGACTTAGATAAGTCCCGAAAATATAATTTTCAAAATTATATTATTAAGTTATTTTAGACTAAAAACTTAAAAAAATTTCCATTTTTTTCAACTTAAAAGTTCTAACCTTAGAAATTAAATTTAAATTAAATTGAAATTAAATTTAAAAAAAAATCTAGATTTTTACAGATTTAAAAAAGAAAAATTTAGAAGCTTTTAATAAATTGCTAACGGTTTAAAAAGAATAATAATATTTTTTGAAAATTGTAGACCAAATTCTATTTATTTTAAAACATGTTTAGAAGTTCTGAAAAAATTCCCAAACAGTTCGCTTAAATGACTTAAAATCATTTTAAGTTTTAAATTAATCTGGAATCTTGTTAAAACTTCTAAATATCTCGTCAAATTTTTGAAATGTGTTCTGCAAATAATATGTGTTTAAATATTATTTATACAACAAAATTAAATAATGTTACTTACAAATTACATTTTTTAAAATAAAATAAAAATTGTTATGTTAAAGTTATAGAAGCTTTTCGAAATTTTAACAATTTAATGATTTTTATGTCAAACAATTAAGTTTCAAATTGTTTACTTTCAAATAATTGGCTTCAATATACTCCTAAATTAACAGCCAAATATTACTAAATATTGAATAATAATTATCCTTTTTCTTAATTCTAAAATTTGAAATTAAATGGGTTCAAAATAGAATAGTTTACACTAAAATAATATGTATACTTAAATAAAAGCATTTAATAACGAGTACATTGTAACAAAATTATTTTAAAGTTGACTTGATAAAATAAAACTGTTTTCATAAAAAAATTTCGGCTTTAAACTGTTTTAATTTTTTATTATTAAGGTCTTCAAGACTGCAATCATTAAAACTATTACTTTAACGGTCTCAGAAAATTCCCAGTTATTTCCCGGGTTCCCCGTTTCCTGGTCCATTTCCTTCATAGTATCAATTTTACTCAGCGTCCAAAGGCAGTTTTATCAGAATCAAATTAGCGGTCAGGATGGTCTATGCTGGTTCTGAATAGTTTCACAAAAATTTTCTACACGGCAGAATTCGTCTTCTTTAGCAGCTATTTAACATTCTTTATTGAAAATTTATCTCCTTGGTTGGACGAAATTGAATTAAAATAATTTTAGATTTAAACCATGTGATCAACTGGTAATACGTTGTCAAAATAATTGAAAAAACCGATACATTACCAGTCTTTTCTAGAATTTTTATTTTGCGTAAATATCGAAAAGCTAAGGAAAACGTATTATATTTTTAAGAGATGAACCTATCTCAAGCTACAGTCTGTTCCACAAGAAAAGTTACGCGCTTTCTAGAAAAATTTCAAAGACTTTTTTTCCCTTTCTCTTATGCCCTGACAGTACTTTCGAAAGGCTAAGGCGCAATCACCGATTTGTTTGTGTCTCGTTCGAGTTGTCGGATATTACACAACATTGAGCTATGTCAACGTGTTTAAATGACAAGCCACCATCTCGGCAGGATAAAATAAAAGGGTGAAATTTCCGGTGGCGTAACATGGAAGCTTCCAAATCCCACATACATAGTATTGGCAACACCAACACCCTCTGAGGTAGGGAAACTTTTTATTTGGTTCTGCTAGGATAGCACCTTGTCATTTAAACACGTCGGTGTGTGCTATCCACGCTAAACGTTTCGAAGCGGTTTTTCTGTGCAACCATGTACGTGGACCACGTTTTGCATACTCATCTGCAGCCAAAGTTCTTAAAAAGTCTAAAAAATATGTGCAGATTTGGGTAGTACAGTATCAAGATACACAAACCGTCGATGATCACCCAGGGAGAGAATAGATGCGAGAAGCGTTTAGTAAGGAGGATACGATGATGTTTATACTGTTCAAGCGCAATCCATTCACCCTTCTGCGTGAAACCCAAACTAAGCTAGGGGAGAAGATACGGCACTTTAGTATAAACACCAGAAGATTCTGATTAGCTGAGGAGAAAGTGCGTTACCGTCCCTCGAGACAGAAATCCCTCTTCTTAGAGGTTCACACGGAAAAACACTTAGCACGGTCTACGGAAAATGTTGATCGCGATTGGAACAATGTACTTTTTACGTACTAAGCGTCCTTTTGTACATAGGTTCCCAAAAAACGAGCCAGGTCTGCTGGTGATGAACGCTTCCTCCAGTAAACTTCTAAACACCCTAAAAAGATCCATGTCTGGGGATGCTTCTCACAGAGCGGTTTTGGCTGTTTATAGCTTTTTTTAGTGAGACCCTTAAGGCTAAAGAAATTTTCGAAATCTACAAAGTTGGTCTTCTATAGTTTGAAGAGAAAGTGTTTGGAGCCAACAATGAGGACTAGATCCTTTAAGAGGACAGCGACCTGAAAGATCGCAGTCGCTTTGCACGTCCTGGAAAGCAGAAAATAGCATTGAGACCTTGGACTGCCCTTTACAATCCCCTGATGCAAATCAAATAGAACATGTGTCGAGTGTGGCAAAGAAATAAATCTTAGGAAAGCGAGTGGACGGTTTATTAGGTGAGTTCGTCTTACTGTTTCCTGCGTACTCTTGTTTCAAAAATAAAAAATTAGGTTCTGTTCAAAACTTTCCGAAGAAACGCGTAACTTTTCTTTGGAACAGAGTGTAGAAAGTGTTTTTGTGCTAAATTAGAAATGCGTGTGCATTGTAGTTTGGCAGAACACTGGTTTCAAAGGATTTTTACATAAACGCTATACGAAACTTCTGTTTTTAGCACATTTTTAGCACATTAGACAGTTATAAATTTTTGTTATTTTGACAGAAATATCTTCAGGCACGCCGCCCAAACTAATAAACTTTCTGGAAAAAGTTGGGAAGATCAGTGAAAATGCTAATCATCAAGGTAAACCCAGAACTTATAAAATTGATTAAAGTAGAGTTTATTAATGAAGAGTTTAGAAACTTCTTTAACTAAGCTTTTAAGAATTAGGGTTCATATTTAAGCAAAACTTGCATCCAAAAAGATGTTCGCGGTTTTTTCACTTGGCGGCGATTCACTACCGAGAATTAAAGATAGCCTGCAACTGACTTCTACGCAAGAAAATGAAATTATAAAGTTACGCTGTTGCTATTACTACTACAATTTTAACACTGAAAGTTCATTAAACTTCTTTCTCTTACCACAAAAATATCTGATGGCGGTCAGAAGAAGCAGACATCAGCAGAATGTTTGGACCAGTAGAGAACGTGCAAATCAGCAACATTCAGATATTTACAGAAGATCAGTTCTTGTCAAAGAACTTTAAATCCATACTCGTGTGCCAATAATTTGCTAAGGTGTTTGCGAGATAGATACAGAAAGCCCTAATCCTTGAATCGCATGGTGTACTTAATACACACGAGGGTTTCGACTAAAACTTTAATTGATTTTTGGAAAAGGAATTTTGTATTTCTTTTTTGTTTATTTATACATC
>NC_046658.1:136097588-136098718 GCF_010883055.1 Belonocnema kinseyi | reverse complement strand
TTAAAAATTTGTCATAAGGACAACCACAGGATTTCGCCGGGAGCAGGTGCTAATCCGGAAAATTGCACCCGCTTCCAGCGAAATCGCGGTAAAATTTCAGCCACAACCACGTCTCACAATCGTGAGATAAGTGGTTACAGCCTGTAAAGAAATCAATACGACAACTTAGCAAAAGCCTCGCGCATCCTAAGAACACGGAGTGAACCAAGGGCAACCGCCATATGCATTTTTCCCACAAGTATTCTAGCATATTGTTGACTCGCAGGAATGCTTTTTAGGTCATTAGCAAGTGAAAGCTTGGCACCTCCAAGAGCGTTGATGATAAGGACGATCAGTTTAACAGAATATTCCGGGTACAATCGTTGCAACTCCCTTATAAGGTCTCGACACCTCTCTTTCTTTTCATTCTCCTTTTTTGTCAGCTGGTGGCGAAAATTCGATAACGAACATGGTTCGCTTCTCGAAGTCAAGAAGAACCATGTCAGGCCTCGAGTGAGCAATAGAAACAATTGTCGAGAATATAAAGTTCCAGTATATGCAGCACTTCCCATTTTCGACAATTGACTCAATTTCCCTAGGAGCATTTAGAGGAGCGATATTAAGGTGAATGTCGTAAGAGTGACAGAGATGGTAAGAAATCACTCTTAGTGCCGCGTTGTGCCTTTGAATGTATGTCGTACCCGCGTGAGTTGGACAACTAGATACGAGGGTAGTTCAATAAGTCCTTAGAATGACCAACAGATGGCGCGCGAATCGCTCCAAATCATCTGTTTTCAGTCAGCACCACTCCCGACTAGATATATAGTGCAGTTACAGTCCACATCTTCTGAGTTTACGTGTTTTTATAACCAATTGAAAAAAAAATTGTTCGTTAAGAAAAATGGAAAAAGCGAGTTCAGAGCGGTAATCAAACATTTTCATTTAAAGGGTTTAACTCCATATGAGATAAAAAATGAATTGGACTCAGTTCATGGAACATCTGCCCCTGCGTTAGCAACGGTTTATAACTGGGTAAATGAATTTAAGCGTGGCCCGTAGAAGCAAGTACTCCCGAAATCATCAATAAAATCCACGATATGGTGTTGAAGGATAGAAGATTAAAAGTGCGTGAGTTAGCTGAGGCCACAAGG
>NC_046658.1:136092185-136097488 GCF_010883055.1 Belonocnema kinseyi | reverse complement strand
TACTTGGAAAAGGGTAAAACAATCACTGGTGAATATTATGCATCATTATTAGAGCAGCTGAAAGAAAAAATTTTAAAAAACGACCACATTTGGCGAGAAAAATAATTCTCTTTCATCACGACAACGCCCGAGTTCACACATGCTTCGTTTCAATGCCTAAAATTGAACAACTAAAATTCGAATTGGTCGAACACCCACCGTATTCACCAGATTTAGCCCCCAGTGACTTTTTCTTATTTCCAAACTTGAAAAAATGGCTCGGTGGACAGAGATTTCCAGACAACGAAGACGTCATTGCCTCTGTAAGTGCTTATTTTGAGGAACTTCCGAAAACGCCCTTTTCGGAAGGATTAAAAAAACTTGAAAAGCGATTGACCAAGTGTATAAAGCTCCAAGGAGATTATGTTGAAAAATAAAAAAAAATTTACCCAAAAAAAATTGTTTTTATACTTCATTCTGAGGACTTATTGAACTACCCTCGTAGTATGTGAGCTAAATGCTCGGGGTGTGCATGGCACGCCCTGCAGCTATCATCGGGCATCTCTTGGCTCAAAATGCGGCGACGGTATGTTAAGGTGGAAATGACACCGTCTTGGCATGCAAAAATGAAACCCTCTGTACCAGACTTTAATCTGGGCGATTTAAGGAAAGTAAACGTTAGCTCACAAGACATTGACTGATCCTTCACATTTCTGTGGAAGATTCCGTGCATCCTCTTATCGAGGAGCTGTTCACGAAAATTTTTCACTTGTGCTTTCTTAATCCGGGCTTTCAGGAGTGAGTAATCGAGATAGATAAGATTTGATGCATTTTGCTCACCCCTAATACTGAAGGCAAGTCCGAGTGTTTCAGCAGCCTCCTCCGCTGCTTTATACAGAAATGCTCCTTTGCCCACTTCTTCATGATTCCTGACCATTTTAAGAAGAGGGTCTCTTCCATTTGCAACTATATGTGCTCTACCCAGAATAATCCTGTTGTGAAGACATTCAAGACTCAATATTCCGCGACACCCTTGACGGCGTGAGATGTACAGTCGCGGAACGGAAGACTTAAGATGCATGCTTTTGTTCATGTGCATAACCTTTCTTGTCCCGATATCAAGAGATCTGAGCTCTTTCTTCGTCCATGGAACTACTCCAAATGAATAAAGTAGTACCGGGACGGCAAGCATGTTCGTTGCAGATACTTTGTTTCTCGCCGACAGTTCGAAAGACCAAATCTGTCGGATGAGACGTTTGTATCTGCTTCGGAGAGTATCCTTTATAGATATCACATGTTGAACGCTCTGTGGCACGCTCAGGTATGTATAAGTCTCTCTAGCGCAAAGGTGTCTTATAGCGCTTTAATCAACGAGCTCGGGATCTTCAGGGATGGCAGTAAGTTTTCCTCGCTTCAAATAAACCTTGGCGCATTTGTCTAATCCAAATTCCATTCCAATTTCCTTAGTATATCGTTCGACAATTCCAAGAGCTAGATGCAGTTGCTCTATGTATTTTGCATTGATTTTAAGATCGTCCATGTAAGACACATGAGTGACCTTGTACTTTCGATCTGCAGGTTTGCCGCAGAAGCACCCGTCAGAATGGCGCAGTGCTACAGATGGTGGCAATAATGTAAGGCAAAAGAGGAGTGGGCTCATGGTGTCGCCCTGAAAGACACCTCTCTGAAACATGACCTTGTTAGTTGTCACACGATTTTTTCCAGATGAGATAGTAAATCTGGTTTTCCGAAGCGACATCAATCTCTCTATGCACCCAACTATTTGCGGATGAACCTTTAAGATTTCCAAAAGACAGATGATAAATCTATGGGTTGTCGAATCGAAAGCTTTCCGATAATCAATCCAGGCCATCGATAGGTCACGCTGGTAGAATGCTACATCTTTGCATACACATCTATCGATGAGCAGGTTCTCCCGACATCCGGCTACGCCTTTCTTTGAGCCTCGTTGTTCATACATTTCTTGCCACACAGGTTCAACTGCCCGAACAATCCTATCATTTAGGATAGCTGTGAATATCTTATAAAGCGTGTTCAGACAAGTTATTGGCCTGTAGTTCTTCGGGTCAGCTAAGTTGCCTATTTTCGGCAGGAGTATTGTGCGCCCTTCCACCAACCACTCTGGAATCGGCTCTTCCGACTTCAAATATGAGGTGAAAATACGGGCCAAAAGCTGATGGGTTGAAGAAAACTTCTTCCACCTGAAGGTTTTGATACAATCTGGTCCCGGTGGGGTATAGTTCTTCATCCCTCTTATTACTTTTTCACCTCCTCGATAGTGATGGGTGGGCATTCTTCATCAGGTGTTCTGAGGGCAACACGTAACTCCTTGAAGCTATTTATATTTTCTGAGTCTTCGTCCAGTCTATTCTGAGCTTCGTAGACTTCTCTCCAAAATACTTCGACCTCCTCTGGTTTGGGTGTGTGTTCGACAGTAACTGTGGGGTCTTGAAAGAGTCAAGATGAGTTAGAGAGAAACTGTTGATTTTCTCTGACCCACCTCTCCCTCCGCTCTAGACTTCTCTTAGCGTCAGATAGTATCCGTATTCTCTCAACAATATGCTGCCTGATGGTCAGCAGATTTGACTTATTAAGTGTGTGATGACGGATCCGGAGTTCGTGCGAACTTTAGAACCTTGGAGGTAAAATTCCTGCCGGATGTGATATAGTTAATCACACATTGAATGAGGGACGCGTACTGTCTTGCCCAGTCTATCTTTACGGCAAGCTGATGCAATCGTCTTTTGTCCACGTAGCTCGTCATCCATTTCAGCCAGATCTTTAGGCTTGAGAGAAACCTTAGTGTTGATGTTTCTCCGGGTCGTAAAGAATCGCTCTTCATCTATTGGATACCTGCCCGCGGTTAGCCTTAGTGTCGCCTCTCTTTCTTTGTTGCCGGCTGGTTCTAGCTGTGGTAGAGTAGGCGTTCCGCTTACATAGCCCCTTTTACGGAGTAGTTCAGCATGGTTTCGCAGACGTTGCTGCAAAAAGTGCGATAGCTCTGGGTGTTTCTCGCACCACAGAGCATGCAGCCATTCCATTTAACCCCGTTCACGGGCCACACTCGCATCATAGCGCTCTAGCAAGTCGTGATTCAGTTGCTCCGTCCACCCAAAGGTCACGGGATCCCGCCGATCCATCCTATTGAATCCATTTTCATTGGCTCCCCCAGCTCTAGATTGGTCGGCAATGTTGGCCGACCCATTGTCGGAAGCTCTGCGCGTTCTGTTGTTTTGAACCGCACTTACTACAACTATGTTTGGTGTTGTCATTGTTGTTCCCACGAGAAGCTAGGGAAAGGGGTTCGTCCATCCTTGTAGAGCCCCGTTTGCAAGGAAAAGGCTGTGTATTCTGAGAGATCGCTCGGTATCCCAGAGTCACCGTTCTAGACACCATACCCAGGTGCCATTCAGCTTTCGGCACGATTTTCACACCTCCGCTTGGGGGTTAATTCCTTCGGGACCACCCCTGGACAATTGCCCGCGACTGCCTATTTATTTTTGTAACCATATTCAGCAGAAACCCTTGGTACAGGGACTCTCTATCCGCAACCCGAGTACGCGTTCAGTGGCTTTGTCATAGGCCCTTCGGTTTGATTCTAGAGGAATCAATATATATATATATATATATATATACAGGGTTTGTCCGGAAAGGAATAGGACTGATTTTCTTATTTTCTTCCGCCGCGACTGTACTTCGGAGCGTGCGCGCAGCGACTGGATTTGTTAGAGGGCATTCCTAGCTAACGAACGGGCGGCTGGTCAGTTGTCTCCGAGCACTTGGAGAGTTAGGACAGGCATTCTCACGCGACGTGTTTCTGTGAGTGGTGCAAGCCGAAAATGCAGCGTTCGTTAGAGCAGAGGTACGCGATTAAATTCTGTCTGAAATTCGGTAAATCTGCGACAGATACGTTTGATATGATCAAGCAGGCTTACCCAGATGTTGCTTTAGCAAGAAATGGTGTGTTTCGGTGGCACCAGGCCTTTTTGGAGGGCCGGGAAGAGTTCGCCGATGAAGACCGTGCTAGAAGACCTTCAACTTCGACAAACACCGACAATGTGACTCGTGTGCGCAAAGTTTTGAACTCAGACGGTCGACTGAGTATTTGTTTAATTGCCCAGATGTTAAATTTATCAAAGTCTGTGATTCATGATATCGACAAGACATCGCAGCCGACTGGAAGTTGTACCACGACAACGCCCCGGCTCACACCGCCTTTACTTCTGAACAGCTACCTGACCAAGGCCGGCATACCAACGCTTCTGCAGCCGCCCTACAGCCCAGATGTGGCCCCCTTCGACAAAGTCACTGAACGCGTCCTCGGGTTGAGGATAGAGGGTCTCTGTACCAAGGGTTTCTGCTGAATATGGTTACAAACATAAATAGGCAGTCGCGGACAATTGTCCAGGGGTGGTCAATTGTCCAGGGGTGGATATCAAGACAAGAAAGGTTATCCACATGAACAAAAGCATGCATCTAAAGTCTTCCGTTCCGTGACTGTACATCTCACGCCGTCAAGGGGGTCGCGGAGCGTTTCTGTAAAAAGCAGCGGAGGAAGCTGCTGAAATACTTGGACTTGACTTGAGTATTAGGGGTGAGCAAAATACATCAAATCTTATCTATCTCGAGTACTCACTCCTGAAAGCCCGGATTAAGAAAGCACAAGAGAAAATATTTCATGAACAGCTCCTCGATAAGAGGATGCACGGTATCTTCCACAGATATGTGAAGGATTCAGTCAATGTCTTGTGAGCTAACGTTTGCTTTCCTTAAATCGCCCGGATTGAAGTCTGGTACAGAGGGTTTCATTTTTGCATGCCAAGATGGTGCCATTTCCACCTTAACATACCGTCGCCACATTTTAAGCCAAGACATTCCCGATGATAACTGCAGGGCGTGCCATGTACACCCCGAGCATTTAGCTCACATACTATCTAGTTTTACAACTTAGGCGGGAACGACCTACATTCAAAGGCATAATGGGGCACTAAGAGTGCTTTATTACCATGTTCGTTATCGAATTTTCGGCACTAGTTGACAAAAACATCATAACCAAGGAGAATAAAAAGAAGAGAGGTATCGAGACTTTATAAGGGAGTTGCAACGATTGTACCCGGAATATTTTGTTAAACTGATCGTCCTTATCATCGGCGCTCTTGGAGGTGCCAAGCTTTCACTGGCTAATAGCCTAAAAAGCATCTCTGCGTGTCAACAACATGCTAGAACACTTGCGGGAAAAATGCAGAAGGCGGTTGTCCTTGGGTCACTCCGTGTTCTTAGGGTGCACGAGGCTTTTGCTGGAT
>NC_046658.1:136072776-136092085 GCF_010883055.1 Belonocnema kinseyi | reverse complement strand
CAACATATTTGCCACTAACAATTTTTTTCGCGTAAAATATTTTTTTAAATTTGTTTTACACTAAAAAATATTTAATATGTATTTTTTAATGTTAATATGACATGCAAAGTTTTTGAGAAAATTAAAAAAACATAATGTTCATAAAAAAGTAACTTTTTTCAATTGCCTATACTGCATTAGGAAACAAAGATGTGAAAATTCATACGGAAGATAAATTGTGGGCCTTTTCCTAAGCTTTCGAATAAAGTATACCAAAATCCACTTAGTTACTTATTTAATAATAGAAATTAAGTATTTATAAACATATATAATTTTTCTTCAATTTGAACCTGTTTAGACATTTTATTTTTTAGTTTAAAGAGTGCACAAAATATTTTTCTTATTTTGGTAAAAGTTTGGAATTGGGTAGTCAAATACTTTCGAAGCAATGAATGTTTGAATAACAAGAAATTTTGAATTTGTTAAATTAACAACATAAAAATATACGCTTTGCAAGTGAATGGTTGCGTCTTACCTTTCACGTAGGCAGTCAAGTCGCTGTCCGAGCAAGTCGTACTGCGGTACACTTCGCGCGCGAGAGCCGCTATTTAAAAATGCGTTGCTTCGAAAGTATTTGACTATTGACTCCCAAATTTCTACAGATCAAGAAAACCGTTTAGTCCACTCTTTAAAATGAAAAATAGAACAAAAAACATGACCAAATTAAAAAAAAAATCGTTTATGGATACTTAATTTATGCAAATAAATAAATAATTCAACTGTTAAGTAAGAAGAAAAATATGTTCGCAGAAAAAAGTGTGGTAACAAATATTGTGTGGAATGCCCTATATGTTTAGTTTCGGTTTCGATTTATTTGGAATCGAATCGAAAGCTTACAATAACACAGCCACACAAAAAAATAAGTGTGCGGATCTGGTAACAAGACACACGTATTCCTATGGATTTTGTGGCACTGAATTCAAATACGGTATCAAAAATCACCCGTCACGTCATAGTTAAGCCATAACCTCAAAAAATTACGAAAAATCATGCACTGAGGCAAAGAAATTTCAAAATAATACCAGTGATGCAAATTTTCACTTCAAAAACATGTCGACAACTGTGAAGGATCAACCCTTGCCTGATATCAACTTATTTAACATAACTTTACCCAACAGAACCTGACCTAACCTAATCTGAATTAACAGAAATTTATTGAACTACACGTAAAGCTCTGGAAGCATATTTTCCCAGTAGCAAATGTGTGCTACATCGAATGGGTCAACTCGAGCCTAACCTAGAAATAAATCTAACCTAGCCTAACCTAACCTAACCTCACGAAACACAATTAAACTGATTGTGTTGTCCCGTTGTGTTTGAGGTACCGTTTGAATCAGCTTGGGCTTAACCTGAAAAAAGGTCAAACTTATCCTAACTTAAAAAAACCTGACCTAACCTAACTTAACTTCACGTAACACAATTAAATTCATTGTGTTGTCTCGGTGTGTTTGCGGTACCGTTTCATTCAGCTTCGGCTCAACCTACATAGAGGTTTAACCTATCCTAACCTAACAAAACCTGACTTAACCTAACCTAGCCGAATGAAATTCAACCACACGTGTAGCTATGTAAGCGTACGGTTCTTAGTCTTAAATGTGTGCTATATTTAATAGGTCAACTTGATCTTAACCTACAAATGAATCTAACTTAACAGAACCTAACGAAATTTTGCTCAAAGCAACACAACTTAACTTAAGCGTTCCCGTTGTAACACAATAAAATTAATTTCATTGTAATATAGGTGGATAAAAATTTAGACGCACCTTACTCATTTGAGGAAACTTAGAACTACAAATAGAATTGACCCCATTTTAATTAACCTGACAATGTTTGTATCAATTAAAATGTACAACTATAACTTAAACCTGCAAATGAATAAGAGTTTTATTCAAAATTTTTTTCTCTGCTTTTCTTAAACTTAAGGGATATATTTATACTATCTTTCGTGTTTACATTTTATCTTGC
This sequence comes from Belonocnema kinseyi, assembly GCF_010883055.1. Classification (NCBI taxonomy): domain Eukaryota; kingdom Metazoa; phylum Arthropoda; class Insecta; order Hymenoptera; family Cynipidae; genus Belonocnema; species Belonocnema kinseyi. The sequence goes on along the minus strand of NC_046658.1, from coordinate 136,090,081 downwards.
TTTTTATCGTAATTAAACTGATTTATAGACCTACTTTAGTCTATTTTCTTCCTGCTATAACGTGTCCTTTTTTCTTTATTTGTAGGTTAAGATCGAGTTAACCTATTAAATTTAGCACACATTGAAGACTGAGAACCGTACGCTTACATAGCTGCAAATAATTTAGATGGAAATACTGCGACGACCCTGTGAAGGGAAAGTGCTTTATTTCATCTAGATGCCTTACTTCCAAAAGCCGTATTGAAGGAAGCAGATATTTGAAAATATCTGTAAAGCTAATTTTATCTACACGACCTTGAATTTGACCTCACAGTAGGACTCCACGGTTGGCACCCTAAGACGTTGAATCAACATGAAGTGGATAGTTAGGCATCCAATACATGACTGAGGCAGGGCGTATTCCATCAACACGCGGTTGACCGGTGCAGATTATGTGGAGGTACCAAAGAATCCTTCGAGAAAATTATTAATGATTGCTGCGTGATCGCTAAGAGAGAATTTATGCTCAGACAAAATGATAAGGCTGGAATTATACATAAAAACTTACCCTATACCTGGAACACTAAATAGAATGAAAACGAAGTTTACATCTCATATTAAGAGTTTTCTATCTACGCGGATCATTATGTCCGAGCGAATCGACTTGACATCGTGATGCAAGAGAAAATTTGGAAGAATTTACATCATCGAAATAGCTTGTACACTTCACGCAAATTTTCAGGCAACTTATACAACCAAGATCAATAAGTTGACCGAGCGAAGACATGGAGTAAAGATCATATGGAGGAATGTCAAACATGCATCTATTCATTTTATTCTGCTTTCGGCTTTTGGAAATGTTCACGCAAGATTCACTAAACATCTTAAATATTTAGGAGTCAGTAGGTTACTGGCAGCAGCTCAGAAAAGGGGTTTATTAAACACCTGTCGCATTGTAAGTGTCGCATTGTAATTGTTTTGAACACGAGGAAGCAACCGACTAAAAAATTGTTAAGTGGGGGATGGTAGCTCTAAGAAAGCATTTAGAGACGAATGTTGAAACCGGCTCTAGCCTGATGAAAAGGAGATAATTTGAGGTCAACCAACTTTTACACAGAGAATTAGGCATGAACTTTGGACTAGAAAAGTGTGCCTTCGTCCACTTACATGATGAAAGGCTAGAAACTACATCATAGCGTGACGATCAGAATGTTCAATTCATAGATGGAAAGACCATTCAACATTTTGAAAATGGAGGAACATGTGCAAATCTTAAATCTCCGCAAGCGGAAACCGAAGCTGTGTGTGCGTGTTGTAAATTTCCCTTGCAAAACATATCGCCAAATTCTTAGAAACATTTGGGATTTCGAATGATCTGGAAAGAATAGGATCCAGGCGACCCATGTTCAGGCCGTCCTTATGCTCCTCTAGCCAATTTGGTGCATTAAAATGGGACGTCCATAAATTGGAAGTACTTGGCCGAAGCACACGCAAGATGATGACAATCGATCGAACTCATTATCCTACATTTTTCTTACCTATTTAATACTACCCTCAAGATAAAGGGGATAAAGCTTTTCTGAGCTTGGAGTGTCTTTATTGAAAAACAGGTTCTAGCCACAACCTCCTTAGTTCCAAGTAGCACATATTTTCTTCGGCCACTTGCTCATTAACATGACGTCGTGATTGCCGCGGCCCTTTATTACCCTGCCACAGATAGGACCGCAGAAGATATTGCTTGAACATTCGATTCTAGCGACATTACACTTGACCCATCATCACTAGCAACTTCAGTGTTTAAAGGTCATGTACAGAAAGCAGAATATTCTTACTTAAATATTTCTCAAGACTGCTGGACTAGGATCGGGGGCTAAAGAGCTTTCTTTTTGCCTATCAATACGACGTTATAGACACCTTTGTTTACCGTGAACGCATAATGAATGTACCTGCAGGGGATACCAACTACCGAGCGGGTTAGAAACAGCCAGAAACACTTGGACATGTTTCGAGTGGATCTTTTCGTCATTATAATAGGCTGCCTCGGAGCTATGAAAGCTTCATTTCTTAGTTATCCAAAGAATCTCTGTCAGTTCCAGTGTCAGGCTCATCCCATCGCGAGCCAGATGCAAAGACTGTTCTTCTGCGATCACCTTATCTGGACCATCAACAGTGTTCCTTATAACATTCTGCAAGGATTGGTAGCTCTTAAAAAGTTTACGGAGGTTAAACCATTTACCTTTATCTGTGCCGTCTTCTGCGTAAGGTCATCCGTGGCTAGGCGGATTTATACGTTTTTTGCCTAAACCGTATAATTGCCAAAATATGTGGGAATTCCAAGTCACAATTACTGGACCATCAGTTCATTTTGTCTTTTTATTCATAAAAAATTGAAAAAAGCATTGGTCCTTTTGTAAAATACATTTTTATAGTATTCTAGGAATATTCTTGTTTTCATTAGGATCGTCAATTTGACAAATTATCCTTCCAACATAATTAGTAGAACATTTTAAGTCAATGAAATCTCTTAACGTCATGACTACTGGTTCATTTACCTCACATACATCTATGACACGTATTCTGCTAGTCGTCTAATGCCTGCTTCTGATTCGTTAATCCTTAATTGTCAATTTCTCATTAATCATTACCTTATGCAAACAAACCTAATTGTTATATTCGACTCTATTCTCATTTTAGATTTTCGAAATACAGCACATCCAAATTAAAATTGTTCTAATTCGTTAATTCGAAGAAATTTTTAATAATTATTTTGTTAGAAAATATTTGTATACCTTTATGAACAACTTACACGCTAAAATTTGGTTGTTGTTAAAAATGCGCTCGACTCCTCACGAGCTTAAAGATATTAATGTATAATGTACACAGCGTTACTAGTATCTTACATTCTATCCAAGAAAAAATGTATGGACCCTTAGTTACTTATTTATTTATTGTAAAATCTTGATATACATAGACATGGTATATCAGCATCGTTATCGATTGCATACTTAATCAAAATTCAATCCTATATGTATTATTTGTTTCAGAGATAAGTTCACAATCAAAGCGTTTACCTGATGGTGACGTTATTTATGATGTTCCTCGTAGCGGAACGTCTGCTTCTTCTTCTTATAGACATTCTCCAGATACGACTCTTTCTCTTGTCATACCTCGTTCTTCTGTCAGGCCTCCGCCAGCTGCCGAGCCACCTCGACGTGCCAGGTCAAGGTCTCCTCTTCTGAGACAAACATTTCCATACGTATTAGGGTATAGATTAGAAGAATTAGAATTTATTCGACTTATTCCCCGCAAAAATCCGAACCGGATATTTGAACTTCGAAGATACGTTTTTCCTCCCGATAGACCAATTCGATTGAGAGCCAATAATTCTACCCTCATACCGATGCCAACCGAAGAACAAATTGTATTATCAACGTCCATTGGTGACGTCTTTGCAATATTGGTAAAAAAATATAACCGTCAAACCTTTTTTCGTGGAATATATAAATATACTATCTACACGGCAAAACGGGCAAAAATAAACATGAACAGCGGTGAGGTTAAAGAATTGAACGCAGAAGAAGTCGTGGATTCTGAAATATCTTCCAGAAACTCAATCACAGGTTGTTTTAAAATAATTCATGTTTAAACGAAAATTTTTCAACCCATTAATGAAACAAGAAGAGGTGCGCATCTGTGGAATATATCAGACTTCATTCGTATCCCACGTTTATAAATATTTATCTTCTACAATTAAAGTTGAGGACATTCACAATTGCAATTTTTCTATATTGAAATTCCTGCTCAGAGTCACCACTGGACCGAGAAAACGAGAAATTGACCACTAATCCCATTAAAGGACAAAAAGTATCTGTTTTGACTTAATGTCCCGCATTTTTCTATGGAAAATCAATCCAATCACTTAAAACGTCACAAACAGCTGCAAATTAAAAATTCTGAAAATTCAGGGCTCAAACTTGTTATTTTCGCTGGATTAAAATGCCTACACTACTTTTGCTAGATTGCCTAATATTTCCCTTGGAACTCGATAACCTGCATCCAAAATTTAATATTTTCTATCTTGTGTTGAACTCTGTTGAATAAAATTAGTGTTATATTAACATATTTATCACAACTCAAGAATGCTCACTTATTAATTTTAAAATAAAGTAAACTCTTTATCAACCGCTTCTTTGCGTGAGCAATATAAATTACTAGAATATCTATTGTAAATCCCAAATATCTTATTTATCTGCCCTTGGATAAAAACGCTGTAAACAATTGAAAACTTTAATTATTCCACAGAAAATAATTATCTGTTAATCACGAGGCGCATATAAATTATCTGCCATCAGATAATTGTAGTTTTTAATTGCTTGCACAGTCTTTATACAACTTCATATAAAGAATATTTCTGGGATTAACTGTGTTGAGATAGATTTAGAATAATATTTTTTAAGCTGACCAATTGAAAACATTTTGTTTCTTAGGAGTATAAAAAAGTCAGATTAAGAATAGGCAAAAGAAAGCAGATTGTTTGGAATTCTCTTCCTTTTTTCTTCCTTTTTCATCATTGTTATAAAACTGCCTCATCATGCTGCACAATTATTTTATACAAATTGTCTTTCTTGAGGACATGTTTAAAAACCAAATGGTTTTTGGAAATATAACCATTGTTAAGCCTTATTATGCCATTTCATTACACAATTCGACTTCTTGAAGTTGATGTTTTTAAAGTTTCTTTAGAAAAAGGAAAAAAGTAATATTTCTTGATACAATTACGCAAAAATAACAATGCCCCTAGGATTGAGAAGGCGCTGCACGAACCTGAAGATAAGCTGTGAGAAATAGAAGGTGAACTGCGGTATGAGTTTTGCACCTTTTAACTTGTGCGGCTATTGACATCGTCGTGGAATTGTATTGAAGAAAACTAGAGAATAACACAGATTTTTTAAAATCATTCAATGAAAAAAGTCAATTTATGTGACATCAAAAAGAAGGTTTGGCGAACAGTATGTGAAAGCCTTACTTGGAAGCATCTGAGGGTATCTACAGACGACTTTTATTATTTCTTTTCCGCGTACATGCGTCTTATCAAAAAGTAGTGTAAACCAAATTTGCATATTTTTCTAAGATTAACCATTTTGGCGTCCCCTAGTGCAAATAAGGGTGCTATAAAAAGAGTATACTTTGGACTTATCACTTCTTTTGATTGTAACTTGCTGTACAAAACTCTAAATTGTTTATCAAAATTCTCTCGAATTCAACAATTTAACGTCAGTCCAAAAAAATTTTTATCCATGGTTAAAGGGAAAAACATCCTTACAACAGGATTTTTCGGTCTCCTTTTTCAAGCCCATATACTGTGGTAGGAGATTATTTTTCAGGGTACCAAGCAACCTCCCAATATAAATTGACTTTACTGCATAAGGAGACTCAAAATTAGTGAAGCCTGTTAAGGGCTTAAATCACCTTTAAACACGCCACTATTTAAACAAATTTTAAATTAAACTATGCAGTGAGCTGTTTACGTCAGGCTGGTAAGACCTCATCAATTGTTTTCGTGTGGGTTTGTTTATCACTTGGCATCCCTTTGTAAACTGTGCCAGTTTACAGTGTAAATAAAAAGTTGAAATTAAAACTTGGCAATGTTTGCTAAGAAAAACAGATAAATCGTTATACTAAGTACATTTAAAACTTAAATTTACGTTTTGATACTTGAAAGGGCAAGATAGTTTTCTTGTCGATTGGATATCCGTTCTTAATGTAGAGCAGCGACAGACCTCTAACGGATTTTGGTATGAATTTACTCGATAGCATTTCAAAATTGAGTTATTGTATGAACGTTAACACAGCGGACTTTATGCGTAAAGTTACTCTATGACGTTCGAAACTCTCACCCAAAGGGACTCAGTTTATAACCCGACGATTCATTACTTTGGTCACGAAGACTTGAAGTACGCGATTCATGTATCGAAGTTATCAATGCAGCTGCCGAAAACGTAAGAGAAGATATTATTTGATATGTGTAGCTCTAATTGTTGGATGTAGAATTACTTTTGCAGCTTTTTTGTAAGAATTCATCTTCTTAGTTAAAGTAATCTTTTTAGTTGAAACTTCACGTATCTGGTGAACATTTTACATTTTATACCTAATTTTCGGTTGGTCCTAAAACGCTGAAAATCTTCTAGAAGTGCGAGATGAATCTAACTATATCTAATTAAACTCTTTTAGATAGAAGAAATCATTTTTAGGGCCATAGAGATTTAAAAGGTTGCAGTTAAGAACTAGGTGTACAACATCTTTACCGGAAATAAGATTTCTGTATTAAAATTCCGCTAGTTCTTTTCTTCTTCTCCCATTAACGCTCCCTAACCAGCATACGACCCCCCTCTTAATAAAATTTTTTCAAATATTTGCACGCTCCGCTCTTCATTATAATCACTAACCTTTTTCTCCCAGTCTCTCTCCTAAAAATTTAATAAGTGTATTCCTTTCCAAACCCAGAGTCTACTTTAACTACCGCTTTTGTATCCCTCTTATCTCATCTCTATGCTTCCATTATCACATCTCTTACTCGATAAAATAAGACACTTATCACCAACGACTCAACCAATTTAATTCTTCTTCCAAAGTCATCTGCGATCAATTTCTTTTTGAGCCCCTGCACCTCACCTGTTTTATTACTACAATTGCCATTTTAATTGTCTCTCTCATATAACCATCGACTCCCTCATTCCTCCGCAACAGAAATCCCAGATACACAAACTCTTTCACCTCATGTACTGCCTATCCCTTCCACTTCGGATCAACTCCCTTACCCCTTCCACCTTTTTTTCCTGAACACCTACGATATCTGCGAATGAAATTTAAAAAAGCGTTTAGATGAGTGGACAATTTTGCGTCAATCCCCTATCCCCTATCTATCCACAAACTATAGAACTAAATTCGGAGTTTAAATCTTTCTAAGGCGATGGTTGAATCTGCTTCGCAAATTCAACTTTACTGATGTTACGTCCTGAATGCGACTTTGGAACATTTGGCACACTTGTGTTATACTAAGTCCATACCAGTCTCTCCTTGCCAGAAGCATGGATGTTGAGATCATCGATACAAAATACATGACTGCCCTTTTTCTGGCAATAATAGTTGTCACTGAAGAAGTATACATGCATATTTCGTAGTGTCAGAGATAGAAGAAGAATGGTCATGCAAAAAGACAAAGAGCTTATCGTATCGCTCTGTAGGACGCCCTTCTGGAAGCTGATGCTGTTTGTTGTCTCACGATCATTTCCAGAGGAGATATTAAATTTAGTATCAGAAACGGGCATCATATTCAAGCTTTTTAACAGGCATACAATAAAGTCTATGAGACGTTAAATCGAAAGCTTTCTGATTGTCAGTCGAGATCATTGCCAGGGCGCACTTTTTTTAGCCTTTTTATCTGTACATCTCTCTCCAGACCGGATGTTGGTGTATAGAAGTAAAATTCTGCCATCAGAAGCTCTTGATACCATATAGCCCTGAAGCGAAAAAGTTCTTCGTACTCCTAAATGCTTTTTGATATCTGCGTCACTTATTTATGTACATTTCTTCTTTAGGTGTTAACAGGTTGACGCAAAGCTAATTCTATGTAGCCAATAACACACTGAACATGGAAAGAGTAGAACGATGGTCGTGTAGGCTAAAGCGCAGGCTTTGGACCCACTCCGTCGTCTTGCGGGTTTGACTTCCGCCTCGCACTCTGGAAAAGACTCGGCGGCCCATGCGGTAAACACTAGCCTAGCAGGGCAGTTGTTTATCTACGGAGAAAAGTGGGCCCGGTACCTCTAAAAAAGGTTTTCTCTAAGTACTTGAAGCTTTTTCACTTGGTGGTTCGGAACCAATCTTAAACTGTAGATCCCCCTCCTACCACTAAGTAAATGTTCAGGGGGTGTGTATACGAATAGGGAAGAAGGTACAAAAAGAATGTAAACCCTTGGGGGACACACTAGTAGCTTCTATTCCACTGAATATGGGATGCATTCTATCTTGATCATTCAATCTCATTCTTCAGGTGATGCAAACGTATTTTAGTCGCTTAATCAACCGTATGTTTTAGCTTTTTATTTTAGTCAGTTAAAACTTGCCGCGCATAATGAACTAAACAATTGTTGGTATAGAAGTTCTACTTCTTGAAGAAATCCCTAACGAAGTGAGGCATTCATTTCAGCTAGATCTTGGGGCTCAGGCAGTATCCTTAAAATGAAATAGCGTTCATTTTTAAGAAGGTGCTTGCTTTCAGCGGCTGGTTTTAATGACACTTCCTCGTCCTCTTCTGTAGCTTGTTCAAGCAGTGTTTGAAAGGCGCTCCGCGTACATATCCATTTTTTAAGAGGTAAGCCTTTAGATTTCGGATTGACTGATGAGCATACTGAATGCATTCGCGCTATAGCGCCTTCTTCAACAGTCATAATACTGGCATCGTAACATTGTAGCAAGTGGTGGTTGAATTGACACTTCCAATCAATGTAGGCTTTTTGCCGGTTCGTCGTTGTGTATCTATCTAATTTATTTTCAGAACCCTAAACTCTAGGGTGATCGGCACTGTTTGTCAAGCCATTTTCGGAAGCTCTACGCATTCAATCTCGTTAAACCGCATCTAGAACTTTGGTATGGTTTGATGGTGTAATTGTGTGCTAGTTTTCATTAATCCAATTTCAGTTTAGGCCTGTGGTACATAATGTTTATAAAATTTTTATAAAATTGTTTCTATGACTTTTTGGGTCACTTCTTTTAATTATATTGTTAAAAACAGGAAATTGAAGATAACGGATCTCATAGTGCACACTTTGGCATGAAAATGTTATTTACTTTTATTAAATTGTATCAACAGGACTTCCAACGTCTCTAATATACAATATAATGTATTTAAAATAAAAAGCATTTGAGTAATCTTTGCCCAACAATTTTTTGAATAAATAAGGTTAACATTACTCTTATTATATTAAATACAGTCGTTAGGCTTAAAAGAATTATACTAAAAAGGGCCCCAAGACATCCAAAAATAAAACCTGTACCATCAATTCAGACTATCAACATAATAAGGGAAGCCTATAAGCGAAAATTCGTGCCGACAGTCATTTCAAATATATGAAAAAAAGTCTGTACTGCAGTTTATGAACGCAAATAGCATGCTCTATTGAAAAAAATGCCTCTATTCAGATGACGCTTTCTAAAATCGTGGAGCCCAATCAAAAGTAAGGTGCAAACATTTACAATACAAATCAGAATTTATTGGAGAGCTGACCAGAGCTGTCCTTAGACGATTTGCGAAATTTGGAACTTGAATCATATCAATTAAACAAAGGTCATGAAGTTCAAGTGGGCAGATATGTTGGACCTGTTAAAATTACATTCGTGTAGATTTAGAAAAATATAGTACAAAGGCAATACCAAGGCTCTATTTTCAGTGCAAAATCAGTAGAAATTTTGATAGGTGATGTGCATACACATATAATTACAGTCCGTTACTTTATAGGGTAGAGTAGGTTTCGGTCCGCTATCAAAGAATATGTTTAATTGTTGAATTATACGTTAGCGCTATTTGAAGAATCGAATTGAGAGTATTATGCGCGAACATATAAATATATACAATAAATGTTAAGCATGAATTACAAAAAAATATTTACATTCTCGTTTGAAGCTTCGGGTTTGAGTCCATGCAGGTGCGAGGCTGCATTAGCCTATATCTTATGTGTAAACTGCGGCTCGGCAGCTTTAGTCCCATTCACTTTTTATATACCTTGATGAGTACATTTTATTAGGAAAAGTTTTAACTAGCGAGGCCAGCGGGCCACGATGTATACGGATTTCAGCATCCTCCTTTTGTTTCTAAATACTACCACGTAGAGGCTTCACGTAAGTGCATCCAAAGTCGTTTGAATTGAAAGTACAGACATGCACAAGCAGACACAGATTAAACTTTTTTGAATACCTTAAGGAGTGAAAGCAAGCCTATAATAGAAGTAATAAGTTCAGGAAATAAACCTTAAATATTCAAGAAGCCATGTAGATGATAAAATTTCAATTTGGCAATAGCAGCAAGACTCGGCATTCGGCTAGCTGCTGTCCCAGTGCGCTGGGTGCAACTTTGGCCAACTTAACTGTTTTTTTTATTTTAGAAATTAAATCTCTGAATTTGCAATATCTTGCTTTGGAAATCTCACGGCCTATTACAAGACTATTTTTAATTATATCATGTGTTTATTCAGGAATATACATGACTAAATTTTTGCACAGTTATTATAAATTTGTTGTTCATAAAATAATCTATCCGTACATATAAACATATTCACGTATAAGAGCAGTTTCAGTTATTTTTTTATTGCTGTCGTAGTACACATCAAATTCTATTCCAGCTACTTGAACCTCTTTAAACCCATTTCCTTCAATATTAAGGTACTCGTAGTGTGCATCAAAAAGGCAAATATCTACGACAGTCTTCGTCGCAGGATTTACGGTTAGCCTAAAAATTCTTTGAGAATAGTATATGTACCAGTCTGTTGGAGTAGGAGCTGGTGATATGTCACCTTGAAAAAACAAATATTTTTGAATTAAAAAAAAAAATAAAAATCATTTGACAGGTGGTCGATATATCGACCACCCGCGTCCGCAACGTAAAGGCCAATATAAAAGAAGAACTTTTTATGATATTTCAGCGTTATAGTTTGGTATTCCCATATTTTTGATGCGCTGAGTACGAAAACAATAAGGAAAGAAACCCTGAAGGCATCCTTGACCTTGAAAATCAATATCTCAAGGTCATTTTTTATACCATAGCGTTATGGTTGGCATACCCATGTTTTTGAGGCGCTAAGTAAGAAAAAATAGTGCAGAAATCCTGAACGCTCACGTGACCTTGAAAATCAAGATTTCAAAGTCAAGTAGTACATTTATTTATTTGCTGCTAAGTTAGCGTCAAAGTTGGTACATGCATGTTTTTATGTGCCTTGTACTAAAAAAATAGTGGCAAAAATCTTTACATCATTCTTGACCTTAGAGTGACCATCTTTTGCCTACCAAAAGTGTATAAACCGAGTTTTTTTCCAAAAAAAATTTTTTGACCTTGGAATGACGATTATCAAGGTCAAAAAGTCTTCAGGATGCTTCTCACTATTTCCCCCTTATTCAGCGCACCAAATTTCGCACTAAAACATCAAATAGCTAGTGTGCATTGGGTGGTCGATACTTCGACCACCCTCGTCCTCTAAAAGTTAAAGAGTTTAGCATGCAAAGCATGGCTTTTAAAAATTATATATTTTGAATTAAAAGTTTTGTAAAGCATATATAATTGAAAGATGCTACTTGTAGAAATTAAACGAGTGTAAAGAACAATGTCAACCTTCAAATATCAATCATCTTCTGAAGGCAATATCAAATTTCTTACATAAAGAAAATATTTGATCAGTTATTTCATACTTATTTTATAGTTATTTAATAGTTCCGTAATTTTCTGCTGCAAAATTTCTCAAACTAAAATAACCAGTATAGCGAATTTTTAAATTTCAAGAGTTTAGTATTTCTGGAGACGAGTGAAAAGATTCTAAAAATAAAATTAGAGGCACTGTAAAGTGCTTGAGAAAGAATATTTTTGGAAGAAAGTAATCCCTAACAATGAATAATTTCTCCAACTTTAAAAATTTCCGATATAATAGATAATAACGAAAAAAATGTAAATTATGAAATATTTTACACAACTAAATGAAATTCAATAAAATTACAAGTATATTCTTTAAGTGAAATTATTCTTTTTCAGATTTTAAAATTGAATATTACAAACTTTAATTTTAATGTCTTCCAAATTAGAAAATTTCAAACTAGAAATATTTGAAATTTGATACTTATTTTGAAAGGCCATAGGAATGAAATTGTATCATGGACAAAGATTTAAAAAATTGGAATATCTTAATTTCTTAAATTTTAAGTATAAAATGTGACACTTCGAAATTGACACAATTAAACTTAAACTAAATTAAAATTTAGGGAATCAAATTGTACCCTTATCTAGCACCTCTAAAAAGAATTAAGTACTGTGCGTTATTATTATAAGCATTATAGCTATTGCAAATAGCTGCCCATTGGGAAATTTGTTGATTGGCCCGAGCGGGCCCAAGTCTGGAAAAACTAGGCCCTGGCCTGGCCTCGCAATCAAGCCTGGGTGAAGCTAAAATGAAACGCTAAATCTGGCCGGGGCCTGGCTGGATCGCCGAGCCGGGTCCTGGCTTGACTTCAGCTTATTATCGATTCCGCTCAGCACCATTTTATTTTTAGGGAGGTTTGTTTTTCTTCTATAATATTTGATCAAATCTGATGAAATCTGATGAAATTAAAAAAAGCGTTCATCAAGATTGTCAACTTGAAGAAAAATCTAATCATAGAGTGTCAAGCAGGGAAGCATTTGACGTGAAAAATATATAAAGCAAACTTCATTAGCACTATTTACCATATTCTTCTCATTTAAGACCCTCTCCTTTCATTTAATAATATCAACGAGCAGTTTAAACTAATCACAAAAATGTATTTTAATTAGAAATACCAAAAACATGACACTGATTGACACTCGCTTGTCCCTCCGTTAGTCTCGACGTTCGAATTACTTCGAATGTATTCGGTGCACATCGCGTCCACAACGGTAACCAATCCTGTTGTCGACGCTACTCATGTGCAGTGCGAAAGAATACCAGAATTGCTCGAGCACTGCTATCTAGCCGGGCTCGAGCTATAGCCACTAGGAAATATAAGCTAGAACCAGGCTGGGGGTCCCCGGCCTGGCCCAATCGTGGTCACTGGGAGTAACTTGGTGATTTCTACATGGATGACTATGGAATTGTGTTAATTTGTTTAAGTACTTGGGTAGTTTATTTAACCACTCAATATTACAACACAAGACAATTTCAGGGCAAGCCATTTGTAATATAAATTTTGCAGCAGCCTTTCTTTATTTATTTCCAAACATTTTTCTATGATCGTATCAAAAACTTAATCTGCCAATCTTGATAAGGATGACCGAGATGAAAACGCAAACGGATTGCATTTATATGTTTTTTTCGTTACGTGACGTACTGGAGCATACCAACTGCGAATGGTTCTGTAAATTTTATGGTAATTCGAGACATTTTAGTTCAATCAAGCAAATCTTTTGTCTTATTCTAATAAAATATTCTCTTGAGTAATTTGGTAGATCCAACAAAACATGTTATTGAATCAATCAAGCATTTCCTAGGGCCACATAAAAAATTTTCTGTACAAAATTGATATCTCTGCGGAAACATCGAAGCTTCAGTGCACAGAAAATGAATGAATGGATTTAAAGATTACTATATAAGGTAATATTAGAAAGAAAACGATTCTTTTTTGTAAATTGCTGGTTCCACAGGTACCAAAAATTATATCCCACATTAAGATACCTGCCAAATGCGGTGGTCGGACACTAAACAGCTTATTGCTAGCTTCTACATATGCTGTCAACATTATGCCGCCACAATTTGCATTTCGGATTAAGAAATTGTTATGCATACGATATTCTGGTAGAATATGATAACCGTCATGCATGTAAACTGCCTGCACTACTGATTGTCCATCAAGCCATACTTCAATTGGGGTAGGTCCAAATTGGACCGTTCTAAATGCTAGGTTAAATAATCTAGGTCGTTTCATAGGTACCAATCCGAGTAGTGGATCAGATAAACCAAATCCTTGATGCATTGCATTAAAATTTGTTGGTGGTACAGAAGAACCTGATCCGTTGTGCATTGCATTTGAGGGACGGGAGAGTCTTGAATTTTGTTGTACAGATTCCAATCCTGGTGGTAGTGTATCTGCACCTGATCTGCGATGCATTGAATTCAAATCTGTAAGAAAAATGCAGGAGATATGTAATATAAGAAAACTAAATATCAATCTCCAAACTACCCACTTAAGGATTTTTAAATCAGTCCAAAGAGCATTTCGCAGCCCATTAAGACATCCAACAAGTCGTTCGAATCTCGCCAGTCGCCCCATCGTTAAACACATAGACTTTCTACTTTTTTTTATTTCTTCGTTAATTATATCCTGTCCTATCTTAGCCTATCATATCTGGTCCTGCATCCCCTCCGCAATTTCCGCTACTTTCCATCCGCAACCCACAGATGATGAGGTAAAGTTAATCAAGGATACTGTTTACTTCCTCTCTTTTCTATTTTTCACCCAGGGAAAATATTACAGTATACAGACAACCGACGAAAACAATAACAGAACAAGAACAACAACAAAATTTCAAAAGAGGCAATCACGCTGACAACCACTTTTAGTAACATAAGGAAGAAAATTTCGGTGGAAATAACGGTGATATCGTAACTTATATGACGCTTAGTACGTTTTCTGATTGTAAACTTAGAAAAGTCTGCGAATGTGAAGAAATAATACTATCGTATGTGATACTTTACATTCTTTCTCCTGTTTCCGTCTTTTCCCCTTTTAAAAAAAGTTTCTCTATTTTTCCTATTTTTAAGAAACTTTACCTTTTTATCGTTCTTTTGCTTAATCAAAAGTTAATTCTCTTTGTTTGAAACGCGCAATTTTATGTTTTTGATTTCAATTTTGTCTACTTTATTAAGAAGTGCCCTTTGTGGTTCAAAGATTCAACAGCATTCTCGAGAGTTAAACCACTTTGTGGGAAATTTATTTTTTTGTTGTTGCAAAATCAACTATTTTGATAATTTTCAGACTCTTCTTTATGAGGCATTTTACTTTTTAAATATTTATTATTTTAGTTGAAGACTTTTTGGTTAAAAATTAATAATTTCAGAGTTTCTCAAACACTTGACATTTCTGCTTACAATCCTAATTCTTTGATCAAAAGTTGCTCTTGAATTGCAAAATAATAAGCAAAGGGGCTACTGATCTCTTTAGTTGAAAATCCAATTTTTTGTTTAAAATTTAAGGTTTTTATTTGTTAAATACAGCTTGTTTACAATTATTTTCATTTTTATGGATATTTAGATTTTTGAATAAAAAATTTATGTGTTCCATTGTTGGCTTAAAACTTTGTTAACAATTAGTCTTTCTACTGAAAACTAATCCTTGTGCTTGAAAATGTTTCTTTGCATGTTAAGAATTCAGGTATCTGATGAACACACGGTTTCTTTGCAGTAAAGTATTACAAAACAAAACAGAAGCGGAAAGAGCGGAACATTTTTTTTGGATTAAAGTAGCTGCAAAGATCTTTTACAGCTTGCTAATAAATTCCTTTTATGAATGTAAGTACAAGTATAGTGCGCCCTTACACTAGACTCTGCGGAATGGGCGTCTCCGACTTTGAATATGAGGTGAAGTTTAAGGCCTGATATTGGTAGGTTTAAGTGAACTTCTTCAATCAGAAGTACTGGATAATATCTGACCTTGCTGCAGAGAATTTTTTTGCAAATGAATTTTCGTCTTTTGATCCACCGTTTGTTTTGAACTTTGATTCATTCAGCCAAAGCTCTCGCTGCATCATAAACTCAACAATGTACAGTGGGCCAGGAGACCCGATTTCGTGGCCAAAAGTCGATTCTTGAATTCGGAAAAATGAAATGCACTACTAAACTGAGGAAGAATTGAAGTATTTTTGACGACAATTATACGTTGATTGATGAATTTTTGTTCCGATGATATAGGCTAATGCTACTGACGTTCGTGGAATACGTTTTTTTATAACAAGAAATCGATTCCAAACCTCCTACCTACATTTATTTTATTAATCAAAGTGTAAACTTTCTCTGAAGTCAATTGAATCTGAAATTGTCAATTGCAATTTAAAACAATTATATTATTAGAGAATGTAGAACAGGATTATACAGCAGAGCACCTGCTTCCGATTGCTCATAACATGACATAACACAACATATTGGTAGGTGTGCTACTTTTTGCTACTTTTCATTTGTTTCGCTGCTTATAATATATATACATGGCCACGCACGACCATGCAATGGCGTGTAGGGCGCTGCGTTGCTGCTGGCTTACCTTCATTTGTTTTCCTAGCCGCATCAACGAGGACGTGCGGACTCACTTGGTTCGGCAATCCGCTTTCCGTCCACATTCCGTGCGTAGATATTAATAAAATATTAATGAACATAATTGATGTATAAAATATATACATGTTCAATATATAAACTTTCTCAATAAGTGAACAAATTATTCTTTTCTCTTCTCCCTGTTTGTCACTGTCGTTCCCATATTGTGTTCCATATTTCAACATTTTGTTATATAAAATGACAAAATTCACTAAAAGGGAAGTTCTTGGAGATCTCCTCAAAACTGATAATGTAGAAACAACTTTTTTCTACATTTGATCAAAAATGGAATTGAATGTCAATAACATTGAAAGTGCAGATGTTGAGAGATTAAAAGCCTCTTTGAGAGCTCTCAAAAGTAGACGCTCTGAAAAATACAAAGCTGCGAGGAGGATCATGGATAAGTTTGAGACAAAAAATGCTGAATTCCGAATTTCCAGTTTTACTGACCATGAAAACTTAGCGACAACATCTAACATCTTCTTATCTTGGTCGTTCAAGCCTAGAATTTCATGAGAAATCTGATCGCTCAAAGCGGCGGGAATCTGCAAAAATCAGTACTGAACAGAAGCACGATCCGGAGAAATTATTAATGGCTTCATGCTATGCAGCAAATCGAACTGATAAGAAAGATTTGTATACTGTTCTCAAGAAGGTTTCAGGAAACATGGAGCAACCAAGAAAAGTTAGAAAATTGTTGGAGGCAGCGGAAATTCCAATAAAAAAAAGACTGCTGAAGAAGCTCTTACTTTCCTTCTCGATAATTCCCTAACTAAACCTGTGTACACAAATGTATGGTTGGAAAGCAAAAACTGTGGTGCTGATATTTGGCTGTCATACAATTGTGTTAGAGAAGTTAAAATGCAATGTAGACCACCCGAAGAAAACATTTCGATTTCGGAAAAAAAGCAGAGGTAACTCTGCAGGCCTTGTTGAATCACACTTCCAGTAGGATTGTGGAATCGCACAGGGAAGTCATAATCCAGCATATGCATAATTTGGGTAGTACGGAAATGGATCTTTCGTTAATGTGTTCGTGGTATATGGATGGTAGTACTGGGCATTCACCTTGCAAGCAATTTTTTAAATCAGCAGAAGATAATGAGAGTCTCAGTGATGAAAGCTTGTTTGTAACTTCTCTCATGCCTTTAAGATTGTCCAATGCGGACAATGTTATTCTTTGGAATAACAGAGCGTCTCAATCGCCAAGATCTTGTCGCCTTATTCAGATACTGCAAACTAAAGAAACCGAG
>NC_046658.1:136052894-136072676 GCF_010883055.1 Belonocnema kinseyi | reverse complement strand
CAAAATCCATGCAAACTTGCCCCATCTGTCATTCAACTCCTAAGTTCTTCAATGACCTGTCCAATAAGCTGAAGGACCTATTTCTACCAGACGTAAATTCGCTGATGTATGGACTCAGTCCATTACATGCGTGAATCAGGATACTAGAATGTTACTTGCACATTTCGTACAGGCTTCCTCTCAAGGTCTGGCAAGTAAGATCTCCTGCTCAAAAAGAAATATTTGCTCAGCGAAAAAAAAGGTTCAAGAGATTTTGAGGAAAAAGTTGGGACTGATAGTGGATAAACCAAAACCAGGAGGCTCTGGTACTACGAATGATGGGAACACAGCTCGACGAGCTTTTGGAAATACAGATGAACTTGCAGAACATCTTGGACTTGACTGTGAGTTACTTCGTAATTTCAAAACAACTTTAACCGCTATGTCACAACAGCTCCCGATAAATCCACTTGAGTTTGGAAAACTTTGTGATTCTACTGCCCGAATATACGTAACTCACTACAACTGGCACCCTATGCCTTCAACGTTACATAAGATACTCATTCACAGAGCCGCAATCATAAGCACAAGCATGTTACCGGTAGGAATGCTTGGCGAAGAAGCTTTTGAAGCTCGCAACAAAGACTATAAGAATT
Organism: Belonocnema kinseyi; assembly: GCF_010883055.1. NCBI lineage: Eukaryota > Metazoa > Arthropoda > Insecta > Hymenoptera > Cynipidae > Belonocnema > Belonocnema kinseyi. Next base: position 136,072,041 of record NC_046658.1, on the reverse strand, counting down.
ACAGACAATTTCACAGCAGAAAACACGACCGCCAAGCTAATATGTATGATGTGTTTTATAGAGTAATGTATTCTTCCGATCCACTCATTTCTGCGATCAGTGTTCATTCGCGACTTCAGAAGAAGAAATTTTCGCCCATTTCCGAAAATGTCAGAGTTTTACTCGCTGTGCCTCAAGTAAATGTGATACCAGAAGACGCAACATCCAGTTCCGATATAGCAGATCGAGAAGATGAAGAGGCTGATCTTTCAGAAACTGAATTTCTACTAGACGAAATTGAATTGATCGATGAAGAGGGAGATGGAACTCATGAGAATTTGTAAGCGAAAACCATTTGAGAGTGTGAGAGGCAAGGGGATCCACTCAAATCAAGCACTCCGAGTAGTGAGAGGTAAGGGGACTCACTTAACTCAGGACCCCGAATAGTGAGGGGCAAGGGGACTCAAAAGAATCAAGAACGTTTAGTTTTTCGAAATTTCGACTCCAGATTCGGAATCAGAGCCTCAAAAAACCCTTAGATACCACTTCTTAAGTGAATCCAATAATTTTTTGAAATTATCGTCCACCATATTGGATCAGCCATTTTGTGTTCCGAAATTCTGACATCAGATTCGCAATCAGCGCCCTCAAAGACCCCTCGATACCACTTTCCAGGTATATCCAATAATTTTTCGTGTTAAATGTCCGCCATATTGAATCCGCCATTTTTTTAAAATTCTGACTTCGGATTTGCATTCAGCGCCCTCTAAAACTCCTGGATACCACTTTTTGAGTGGATATAATAATTTTTTGAAATTAGGCTCCGCCATATTGGATCCGCCATTTTGCTTTTTGGAATTCTGACATCAGATTCGGAATCAGCTCCTTCGAAAACCATATATTAGTGTCCTTGCAATTCATTGTTGTACATTTCTATATGTTTTCCGACTTTTGGCCACGAAACCGGGTCTCCTGGCCCACTCTGCAATGGATAGGTGATAAGTCCGAAATGTACCCACGAATGAAGATGTATATTTAAAACATATCTTGTGGCTCAGGAGACACGTGGATGTTAATGATTTGATTAGATGAATCGCAGCTAATAACAAACAGCAAACACCTTTTTTGCATATAGGTTCAATTTAATTTTCAATCTAAATCGTGAATAGTTTAGTAAAAGAACGGCTTAAGCTGCTTATTTATCAACATTTTTGTCATTAATTTTTATGGTACAAGGGTTACTTTGGCGTTTTAAATTTACACTACTTGTCATAATATTTTCGAGAGAAACCTTGATTTGGGGCAGAATAATTGATATATTCGTGGAAAGACAAAAAAATGTATCAATTTTTAAGTTTAAAATTGTGTCGAAAATGTAAATGTATAAAGAGAAAATGCAAATAAAGAGCTTCAAGAATGAGCCCGTATCAAGAACTTCTGGAAAAAGAAGTTTCCTTACACCCACCGACATTTGGCCTGTATTTTCGGCATATATCTAAATTCATGAAAATCACAAAAATGAACAAATAATCCGATTATAAGAATTACTCGCTGCAAGGAGTCGTATAGTGCTTCTGTTTACGAGCTCCGGATCTTTGACAATACCATTACCTTTTTCCCCTTTCAAATAAGCCTCTGAACATTTCCCTACTGCAAAGTCCATTCCAATCGTCTAAGCCAATTCTTCGACAATCCTTTAAGTTAGGTGTACTTGGTTTTTATTTTGAGTATAGATCTGAATTACTGCACCGACCGTAGAGGAAAAGATCCAGAGCGGGGATATTTGTCAAACCGATTATTTTTTATTTTCATCTTTACACTTTACAACGTTCTCTGTTTATCTAGAATTTCACGAACGAGAATAAGGTGAGATATAAGAGGATCCGATTCCTTCCGTATGCTTTCAGTATTCTTTCTCGATCTTATCAGACTTTAAATTTAATAAATTATAATTACTTGGGTCATATTCATTCTAAGTATTTATAAGATTGTCGCCACGCATTCGTCGGACAAAACACTAGTTTGTAAGTTAGAATTGTAATATTTAGTAAGGAATAAATACTCTGATACCTAATTGTAAATTAAAAGATCTGTTTTCAATGTCTCTGAATACCTGACCCTAGCTAGACTGAATGGAGGGCGTAGACAGTTAATAGTGAGGAGTGAAACGGATCTTTAAAAAGTTTTCCCGACATCCTCCCTTAATGAAACTTCTACAATCAGTAAGTCTTAATACCATCCTGTCGCGGTGCAAAATAGTTCTTCAAGCCTCATAATACGTTTTTTACCTCCTCGGTGGTGATAAAAGAAAACTTTTTCTTAGGTGTTTCCTGGAGTTCATAAACTTCTCTTGAAAATGCGTCGACCTTCTCTGGTTTTAGCGGATGGCCGACAGTAACTGAAGAGTCGAGGTATTTTAGAGAAAAACTGTTGGGTTTCTCTGACCCACCACCCTCACTCTTTGCTCTAGACTTCTTCTAGCGTCATATATTACCCTTATACTGTCAACAATAAGCTGCTTGATTGTCAGCAGCTTTGACACGTTAAGTTCGCGTCCGAACTGTCGAACGTTGGCAGTGAAATCCCTGCCTGATATCATGCAGTCGATCGAACACTGAACGCGGGTCGTGTACTATCTTTGTTCATCCTATCTTTGTGGTGGCATTCGTCTTTTAGTCTAATGATCAGCCGTTGGTTTTGTTTTATGGTTCACATCCGTTAAAACATTTGCTATATTATATAAAATATATTTGATAGCCAAGATGTCATATTCTTCGGGAAAACCTTCACCAAGCTCGTCATTTAGTTCAGCTGGATCTTTGTGCTTAACTCAAACCTGGATTTTAATGTTTCTTCCGGTCCTGAAACATTTCTCTGTCTATAGGGGATGCCTACCGGCGGATTATCTTAGTTTCGCCTCTTTCTCTCTCTTTGTTTCTGGCTGCTTCTGGCTACATTAGAGTAAGCGCTTCACATACACAGCCCCTTCTCTGGAGTTGTTAGGCATTGATTTACTTTGATGCGCAAAGTGTGAGAGCTCTGGGTGTTTTTATGTTTCTCGCACCGCAAATTATTCAGTCGTGCTATGTAACCTTCTTGTCCAGAAACTATACAGGAATCATAGTACTATATCAGGTCGTCATAAATTTGATCGATCCACATAAGAGTTTAGAGATTTCGCTGGTCTATCCCATTGACTTCGTCTTGATAGGCACCACCAACTCTAGGATAGTCGGCCTTGTTGCCTGACCCAGTTTCGAGAGCCCTGCGCGTTTGATTGTTTTGATCTGCACTGCTTGCAACTTTGTTTGTTGTTATCATTATTGTTGCTACGAGGAGCTGGAAAAAAAGTTCCTACATTCTCACTTAAATGCTATTTAGCTTTCGACACGGTTGTCACGCCTACGCTTGATGGTTAATTCTTTTAGAACCACCTCTCGACAGTTTTCCGTGACTGCTTATTAATTATTGTAATTATATGCAGCAGAAACGCTTGGTGCAGGTAATAATAATCCGCAACCCGAGAACGCATTTGATGTCTTTGCCATAGACATCTTTTGGGAAGCAGTAAAGACGCAACTGAAAGATTAGAAACAAGGTTCTGCGCATGTGGAATGCAGTATAGTTCTAGAGATTATTAATAGTTTTAAACTGTTTCTTAATTAATGCTTCTAGCATCAATTTGCATTCGTACAATAGTTACCTTGTTGATTCACATGTTCCATCATGTTTCCAAAATTTTGCTGAGAGTCTTCCCTTCTGTGCAGCATGGCTGACGACATTCCTATAAAATGAAAAAAAGAATGATGAATTTAGAATTTAAAAATTTAATGAAGATGGTAAAAATGTAATGCAAGTAATACACCTTTAAGCTTGCGTTGCCCCGCGCTAATAGGCTAACACCATATTTTATAGGCTCTATGTACCAATTTTTAGCATAGGCCGTGAAACTTTTTACTTAGGGTATTTCCTTAGGGTACTTTGCGTACTTGCGGTATGTAAGCATCGATTTCTTAACCCATGCATATCACGGGACTCAGTCTTTTGACTCTATCGGGTATTTACGTTAGGATTCTTTGCCATTCAAATGCACACCATAAGTGCCAATTTGCTTCGCGTAAATTTCTGTACGAGTCAGAGTCAAGGCGTAGCCGAAACGAGACATTTGTCTGAAGAAGTGCTACTTAAGGACCTTGTATCACAAATAAATAGTGTAACAAATTTTATTTTCAATATATTTCTATCTATCTCTACTCTTAAGAATTAGCGCGCATCTGCTAGCATGGGCTTTGGCAACCTTGTTGCCCTAGCTCTACCTTCAGACCCACTCCGTCGGCTTACGGGTTTTTATAGTGATAGTGCACCTTTATTAATTCACTAAACCATTAGGCAATTTGATGAAACGGTTGTCAATATACAGGAACCTAGTTTTTTATTTGGTTTCAGGTGCTTTTTTGACACTCGCATTAGTGTAACTGATTTTATAATTATCCCATTGTTTTATTATAGTCCTTTGGAAAGCTCGCACATCAAACTTTCTAGTTTGGGGCTGGCTAACACAGGCTAGCCAACCACTAGTCAGCCATTAATCTGTCGCTATTTAGCGGCCCGTATGTTGCTCGTTAGGGTATCTGTCCATTGGGAAAGAAATTTTTAACCGAAGAGATAAGATTATTGTATAATACTTTGATCAATTTTATTAATGTTTAAAGTGTCAATACGTAGGTTAACTAAAAAATTTTGAAATTTGTTTATGAAAATAGAATCAATAATACGTCGTTGATAAGTTTTTTTTTCGGTAGCTAATATTTGAATATGTTCCTTTTTTGCTGTTGTAGCTTCCAATAGGCTCTATAATTTGACACACAAAAAAAAGAAAAAGAACAAGTATTGGATAAACAGATATAAAGACAGTATGATCGTTTCAAAACGAAAAGATCTCATATGGTAGAAAAATAAGTTCAATCGAATTCAGACATCGAAGTCCAACTTTAGTCTTTTACAATGTCAACTTGGAGAGAAAGCTTTTTTTTATACAAGAAACTCTACGGCCCGCTTAAATTTTGAGTACGTTAGCAGATAACACACTCATTTCAACGTGTTACAGCAAACTTTATTTCGAATTTTCATTAAATATTTAGTTTACTCTTATCTCTGTCAGCAGTTCATATGCTAAGAGACTGGATTGTATGTTACCGTCAGTCCCAGAATTGACACAAGACTCAAGTTTAACTGTATTTTGAATATTGATACTGAAACTTAACTTTTCTTTATGACTGCGCATTAGAAACAGTCAAGTCATTTTACTTTGAGAGTTGGTGAATATCGCATAAATGTAATTTAGAAACTTGTTTGACTATTATCAGGGGCGTAGAGAGCGCATGGGACGTCGAGGGGGGGGGGGGCTGAGTATTGTCATAAATGCCAACTGAATAAGTGGAATTTGCCGACTACGACGATTTATTTCAAAAAAATTAAATATATCGTCTGTGGATAGAGATTTTAGGCAGAAATCGAGCTTAAAAGAATTTTCTTGATTCACTGCTTTCATCTTAAAATTGTATATATGTCTATTCTTTATTAGAAGTTTGAACAATATAAACTGTAATAGCTGCAGCAAGTGGATGTTTTTCAATCTTTTTTAAAGCTAGAGTTTAAATTAAAATCTGTATTCTCAGTCGAGATATTTATTTTTAACATTTCTAACGCTACTAATTAAAATAATCATTAAATTAAAGTATAAGAAATGGAAATTTGTTAAATACTTGTTACAGAATATTCATGAATTTTTTCAAATTTTTGATAAAATTTGTTGAACGTGTGGTGCAATTGAAAAGTCGACGTAGTGAAAGTTGAGGGTAATTTCTCCTCTTTTGTCACACATTTTCTGTCATTGAGAAAACAAAAAATTTTGTAAGAAAATCAAACTGAAATCGTTTTACAAGTATAGCGTTGAAAAATGATTCTGTCTATAGCTTAACATTTTGCGATTTTTTCTTGCCGAGTAATAAGGCTTTAAAATTTTTTTTCGACTGATCATAGATATTCATCATTTTTTAAATCTTTTTTGTTGAGTCTCTATTTGTTTCAAATGCAACTGCTTGCGTCAAAATAAATGCGCTGTAGGTCTAAATTGATGAAAAATTTTGCTTCGAAATTCATATTTTGTGGTTCAATTTCACTGTTTTTTTTTTGCGAAGAATTAAAATATTATTCACAGAAGCGGAGAAGCCTACTTTTCTAGGTGGGTACCGAACCATAGAATTATACACTGGAGTCCCGTAGGAAAAGTTCCCGTTATAGATGACAAGGTGGTCCAAGAGGGCGAGAGAGTGACACTGCTGGTTAGCGCAGCAACTCCACAACAACGCAGGAGTGTATAAAAAAACGGACAGTATCCTCTGCGGTTAATAATACCGTCTGCTTCAGTCATCTTCAGTCAGTGACGAGAATTTTGCAAGACAATCGCTTCAGTTCGTTTTCAGTCAATTAGTGATTAGGTCATATGTTGCGCAATCAGGTCTAACCAGACTTTACGAAAATGTCGAAGGAAATTAAAATAAAGTGTTTACATTTCGCAGATACATATAAGTTTTTAGACAAAGTGAAATCCGGTGCCTCAAAGCAGTCCATTCTGCAGAATTCATTTTTTTACCGGAAAATTTACAATTCTTCAAAAGAAAAATCTGTTCTAGTTCGTTTTAACAGCTTTTAAAATAATGATTTGAATTGTTGTCGTTTTCAATTATGATACGATTCACTTTAAGCTGGTATTTTTAATTTAAAAAATTTCAAAATACAGACTTGATGTCATAAAAAATTACAAATTAAAAGCGTTTCAACTGGAAATTTTTGGATAAAAAAATTTGATTTGTAACAAGTTATTACTTATTAAAATATATCGCAGTACTGAAAATACTTCAAAAATAATTTTAAATCAGAAAACATTAAAACAACTTCTAGATTTCTCAAGACTTGGTAATGAAAACTTAAAGCTTTTCAAGGTAAATTGACCCGTTTTTGAATTTAGAGCATTGCAGATAATAACGTGGATTTATATTTTTGGAATTGAATTTGAATCTTTGAACTCTATAATTCATAAAAGAAGAAATTCTAAATTTGCAGATTATCTCTATTTCATTTGAACTTGTTTAATGGGAAAGTGTTTCTACTCTCAATTTTATACCTGTAAATTTTTGAGCACTTAATTACAAAGTATTTTAATTAACAATTTTTAAAACGTCAATTTAAAAAGTTTAAAACTTAAAGAGTTCCCATTTGATTGCCTCAATTTTTAGTTTGTTTTTTATTACTTCAAGTGGAAAAATGCTTAGCCTTAGAGTTCGAATTTGTTATTTTATTGACTGTGAAAAATGTTTGCGAACATTCAGAAGACAATTTTGTGAAAATTCAAAAAAGATTTGATCTCATATAGAAACAAACCATCAAAATTTCTAAAATATCCCGCGTGGCTCCAAAAAATAAATTAATTGTCGAAACGTATTTGAATCAAACGTTCTCAAAATAAATTGGTTGTATGTATAAATATCTTGGTTTCAAGAACTCCAGCCTTATCAATTTTGAAAATAGCTGTGTCTAAATCACCTGCAGCGGTCCCTTATTAGCCAAACCTTGAATGTTGAACCAATCATTGCCAAGATAAGCGAGAAGTTTTTGAAGTTCATCTGGAGTTTGACATAATCTCCGGTGGAGAATTTTTATCAATTTATTCTACTGCTGACAAAAATTAACTCGACTGTCGCTGCCAAACGTTTCACAAGGAATTTTCTGTTAAGCACTGTAAAGATTCTAGGGTTGAAAAATTACTGACATTCTTGATAGTGCAATGCTCTCAGAAAAACTACGAGAACGTGTCTCAGTTTTTGTCTTTGTCCGAAATCAATTACTTCGAATAAAGAAATGAAACTGATTGAAACTGACAAGTATCAAAAACTTCAAAAATGTGTATATTGGCGTGAAGTAGCAGCCCTAAAAGCTCTGTAAAAACCACAAGAGTAGTATTCATCCTTCTATTCTCGACACTAAGAAAGATAAAAAGTTTCTCCAAATAATTTTTTAACCAGAATTGCATCTAATGCTAGGCATTGTCAATACGGTATTTCACTTTAGAATTAGAATTCTTTTGCGTAATTTCCTGAGTAAACACACAATTATTACTCTTTTTTAAACTGAACTTTTTATTTTGTTGGATACAGACAGATAGATACGCTCGTAAAAATCGTATTTTCTGACTGAGTAGGTTTTACAAAGTGGAGATTTGATAAAAACCGACAAAGTCAAATTTTTCATAAAGCTCTATAAATTTTGATTACGATGGAAATTTAAAAAAATTACGTACCTATCAGAGATTCGGCGGCTCTTTTATCCGAAACACGTCTGCGTCTTCCCGAGTTCGTGTACTGGTACAAAGAACTTGCAGATGAATCACTTTGAGAATATAAATCTGTATATATCGGAAAATAAAAGTGTCATCTCTGTGGAGTTAAGACGACATAGAGCTGCAAATGATTTCGAGGCCTGATTATATTTTGATCAATTTCTGCAATTAACAAGTGTTTCTTTTAAAAAATTTAAACAAGAAATGTTATCTCGCTTATATCAAAAACATTTTTTTAAAGTGAAAGTCTAAGTAAAAAAAATCTATTTGCGGATTTTACAGTAACAATGGAGTTTTGACAAAAGTTTGTCAAAACATAATCTTTTTGCAAGTTTTACTGTATTAATAGAGTTTCTGGTTTTTCGGCTCCTCAAAAATATCCACTTCGATTTTAAGGCGCTAATTCATAACGCCAAAAACCAATCCTTTTGTACACCGTCTGCACGACTTTGCCAAAAAATTAACTTTTCTCGGATTCTCGAATTTTATACTTTTTAGTACTTGTAATTTGTATTTTTTTTTTATTTCAAATGATTCTCATAAATAAATTTTCTAATTTTAAAGGTCTATTTAAATTTTATATCACTCCACATACGCCATGCGTATTAGTCAAACAAAAATTATTCTTAAACACTATTAAGAAGATTTCAAAATATTTATAATTATAATTCATTTGTGTTTGTGTGTGTATAATAGCTCAAAATGTGTAATGATTTGTAATGAAGAATATTGAAAAATTGAAGTTTTTTAAAATACAAAGTTGAAAAAATATTATTATAAAAACTTCTGTCATTTCACTAATTATAGGAATAAAAAATTAAAGCAGCCATATCTGTGCCAAATCGGGCCCCTAGTTTGGATGCCCAGATACGGACCCTGTCGGGAAGGGCGTTTTATTTACGGTCTGGCGCCAGACAGATTACCCTGTCGGGTCCACATTTTTCTCAAGCGGTGTCCGATCGGCGCCCCACTAAAATTTCTGCACAGGACGATGAAAATGTAAAGAAAGTTACTTACCCATCATTGATTCGGCTGCTCTCTGCTCCGAAATACGCCTGCGCCTTGCCAAGCTCGAGCTCGCCCCTGGATTCCGAGGAGTTCCTGGTAATTCGTTATCCCAACTTGGTGCTGTAGGAACAAGTAAAAATGGCTGAATTTTTAAATTCTTATATTTGCTCTGGAAAAACCTTGATACTGAAGTTCAAGTAGCATTCATTGAAGCCATTTCGATAGGGAGGTACACATTTTTTCCCGTAATGAGGTGACAGATGTAACAACTCGACAAGCGTTTAAAATCGCGTAGAAGTATTGTCCGTCTGCGAACTTTTTTTGTTTTTGTTTAATGACAAATTGATTTCAAACGAAAACACGTTAACTCAACTTTGACTCATCGAAAAAATCTTGGTTGAAATCACTTATCGTGAAAAAGTTGGTCTCTAGGCTTTAAGAAAGTTTCTCTGAAAATTAAAAAAAAAGCGGTAGAAAATTGTGGAAATGGCAACGTGTTGAAGTCAACACACCCTTAGTGGAAAAATCTTCTGGTTGATGTCATTCTCTTTGTATAGAGTAATAGTCAAGGTTCCCGACTCCTAGTCGATAGATACAGGTGTAGATGTTGGTTCGAAACCCCGCAGAGTTACAAATTTCATTTGTAATATAATGCTTCAAAATGCAATATATATATATATTCATTCTAAGCAGAATGAATTAACATTTATAGATAAAATACTAGCAATCAATATTTATTTACTTTTTGAATACCTTTTTCGTTATATCTTTAGAGCAAAGCAATAGTGGGTTTTAAAAATTAAACAAAAAGTTTGAAATTCACACTTTTGTAATTATACTGCTGTGCAGTACCGTGCCAGTACCGCCAGCCTGTACTGCAGAGCGGTACAAACCAGTACTGGGACCAGCGGCTGAATAGCGGCTGCAGTGTCCCCAATCTTGGGAACTTTTTACACTCCGCTTGCGTCGCGCCGACCAGACGCCGACAACCCGATTGGTCACTGTTTGCGTGCTGAGTTTGAATTATATAAATATTCAGATTTGATATTGACGAGTAATAATGATTGGAAAACGCATCAAAAGTAATTTCCTGGTCCTAAATTAGAACTTTGGATGCAAAAAGAATGCGATTTCCATGCAAAAAATATCATTAATTCCGATGTTAGAAAAAAAAGTTTTTTTATTTAATTTAGCATTTTGAATGTTTAAAACTGTTCATAAAAAGGTAATAAGAAGTCTTGGCTTTAAGCAAAAAATATCAGTTTTAATAGTATAAATATGATTTCATTATTTGTATACAATATTATTTATTTTATAATATTTGTACAATAAATAATTAGTCACAGTACACACAACAGAACATTTGTTAAAATTTGTTTAATTTAGACAACAAACTAAAAATGTTATTTATATATTTAGCGAATATTGTGTCACTGTCTTGTAACCCAGATCTTCTTCAAGTTATTAAAAAATGTATGATATAATATTTGTCAGTGCATTAATTAATTGTTCTTGATTCATTTTTGGTAATTTTAGTAATTTTATTTCAAGTGACATTGTCAGAAATAAACAAAATTTAAATTTTAAGACTCGACAGAGACGAGATTAATAATTGGTATTGATTTATTTCTCTGAACTCAGAATTCGTAACCTCTTTTTCATTACAATTTAATTATTTACTATAAATATTAAATCTGAATATATAATTCAAACTCAGCGCGCAAATAGTGACCAATCGGGTTGGCGGTGCCTGGTCGGCGCGACGCAAGCGCAGTTTAAAAAGTTCCCAAGATTGGGGACACTGAGCGGCTGCCTAGATCGTCGAGCCACAAACTTTGCAAAAATGTTACAGGTCTGGCCAGCCCCAGACTAGACCGTCTGATCTGCGCCAGATTAGTGTCTAGACGGTCTAGTCTGGGACTTCTCAACGCCAGAAAATTCTTCGACTAGGGACGCTTGCGCTGCAGTGCTCCGATTATCGGCATTTGTTCCTAAGCCAAAAAGCAGCAGCGGTAAAGAAGAACAAAGCTCTCCAGCGGCAGAGAGTTTTGACTTCCACTCCCTGCCATTTCTACAATATTCAACCGATTGTCTTCGAATTTCCAGAAAATTTTTTTTGAAATCTAGTGAATAGCTTTCTCGTGATAAGTTATTTCAACTAAAATTTTTTCGATGACGTTTCGGCCACTGTTTTTTATTGATAAGTTTCCCTGGTGGACAATACTACTAAGCTGGCATAGCTTCTTAAGTCCTTAATGCTAATTAACGTTTTTGAAGTTAACAAGATAAATAAATTTTTTCTGGTTTAAGAATAATTATGAAAACTCAATTATTTTTTCCCCTATTATTTGAGAATTGTAATTTTTCAAAAAATCAACGTTTTTAAAGTACCAGTTAAATCTCTACCGCTTTTTGACACGAATCACTTTTTTATAAAAAATCGATTTCTTACTGGATTTTGTTAATTACAGAGCTATTTTCATCATAAGCACTGAATTCCCTTTAGAGGTTGTTAAGAGATTATTATCATTATCATTATTAGTTGTTAAATATATCAAGTAGAGACCAATATAGGGCTTTTCTGTTCACTATTTCTGAACATATTGTTTGTTGCATCTCATAACAGAAGTGAGGTATATTTTATTTTTGGTATACCCAGTTTTAAAAAAATATAAATAGTTAATGATCTTAGTGGCAAAATTTAAAGTCACTTTTAGAGAAGTTGGAATTTTTTCTTGAAGTGAGGTAACTGCTGAGAGCTAATTTTTGGCAGTGTACGTAACTCTTACGAGTAATTAAAAAAAGTTACTTACCCAAATTATACTTTTTTCCTGATCCGGTTGGTTGATTGGAAGAAACTTCTTCACTCTGGTGAACTGGAGTTTTCTGAGGTGGAGAAAATCCAGGTGGATAGTCCGGCATTCGTTCGCTCGACGAAATTAATTCTTTAAGAAAAAATAGAAATGAATGAATTCTCAATTTTGAATACTAACGTTGCTGATCTTGCAAGGCAAGAAATCCATGGCATTCGCAGAATTTATGAAATTCACAGAAGTCACGGTGTTCACAGAACTCATAAAATTCAAGGAACTTACGAAAATCTCAGAATTCTTGGAATTCAATGCATTTGCAGAATTCACGGAATTCATCGAGTTTATAGAAATTACGAAATTCACCAAATTTACCGAATTTACGACATTTATAGGATTTGCGGAATTCACGGAATTGGAGAAATTCGTGCGAGTCCATGAATTTCATAATTTCTGTGAATTCCGTGATTTAAATCAATTCCATTTACTCATTGAATTTCATGAATTCCTTGAATTTCGTGAATTCCATGAATTCCACGATTTCCTTCAATTTCACGAATTAGCCAGATTTCGTGAATTGCTTGAATTTCTTGAATTCCATCAATTCCGTGAAACCCGTGAATTCCATGAATTTCTAGAACTCCGAGAATTCTATGAATTTTCGAATTCCATAAACTGCGTGAAGTACGAGAATTCCGTGAATTCCTTGAACTTCATCAATTCCTTGAGTTCCATGAATTCTTTGGATTTCGTAAATCCCTTTAATTGTGTCAATTTATTGATTTCCGTTGAATCTTTTGATTCCGTAAATTCCACAAATTGCCTGAAATCCCTGATTTTCTTCAATTCCATGAATTACGTAAATTGCGTGAGATCCGTAAATTCCTTGATTTTATTAAATTCAGCGAATTCACAAATTCATTGAATTCGTTGAATTCCTTGAATTCTGTGAATTCCGAAAATTCTATGAATTCTGTAAATTCCATAAATTTCTTAAATCCCGTGAATTCGTTAAATTACGGGAATTCCATGAATTTTTCGAATCTCTTGAATTGCTTGTATGTAATTCCGCTACTTTCATGAAAACCGTTAATTCCCGGCATTATATGAATTCCGTGGATTCTTTGAGTTCCGTAAATTCGGAGAATCGCTTATATTCCATGAATTTCTTGAATTCTATAAATACGCGCGCTATATATTATACACGGTGACTTATTTTAATCGATAATCCCAAATATATTCTGAAATACTTTAACTACGAAGAAATGGTTTAGAGGAAGGTTGACCAGGACCGAGAAGGACATTTACCTGTCAATTCAATTTTGACATTGAGGTACATTTTCAAGGTCAAATAGAGGAAAGACCCTTTTCTTAAATAAGAACCCCTATTTTTGAGTGCGGATTTGAAAATAGAGCGAAATTTTATGTCAAAAATGACCTATGGAAAAATGGGTTTTGTGACCTTCAAAAGGTAAAAAATTAAGGTCAAATGTCTGAGCAACGATTAGATGCTCTTTTCTGAATTGACTTGGTTTTTCAGGGTAAACAAACGTTTAAGATGATTTTTATAGTACGTGAAAATGTCCTTCTCGGTCCTGGTCAACCTTTGTCGAAACCATTTTTTCGTAGGTAAAGTATTTTAGAAGATGTTTGGGCATTTTTTAGACATTTGACCTTAATTTTTTACCCTTCCAAGGACACAAAAACTATTTTTCCACAGGTGGTTTTTGACGTGAAATTTCCCGCTGTTTTCAAATCCGCAGTCAAAATTAGGGATTATTATTTAAGGAAAGGGTCTTACCTCCATTTGCTCTTGTAAATGGACATCAAGGTCAAAATTGATGGTAAAGTCAAATGCCCCCCTCGGTCCTGGTCAAACATTATTCAAACCATTTCTTCGTAGATAAAGTATTTTAGAAGATATTTGAAATTATAGATTACAATGGGTCGCCATGTATATTAAATAACAAAAAGTTTTGGCTTTGTTAGAATTTTTTGTCATCAGTAACAAATGTGCTGAGAAACGATTTACATTTTTTTTTAAATTTTCGCTTCAAAAGGTGTGGAGATATCCAGCCACAAGTGTTATACATAAGTGTTACTGGCTACTGGACTTGTATTCTAAAATTCCAATATATGTGGGGTACCATACCAATACCAGTATTTTAAAACTAAAACATTATGTATGGAAGCGTTACTTTAAGTTTCGAAAATAAACTACAAATGCATGTAGCGGAAGTTTGCAACAGAATTTTTTAACAGTGTACAGGTCAGGTCCGTACTACATACTTTACCACATTGTGAGTAGAGCAAGATTCTTGTCATGAGTGGACGATGGTTCTACTATTTTGCGCTCGGTGTAAATTATGTATGGACAGTTAGGACTACGGTTTAAATTTGTACTGTTAAATACAAGCACGAAAAAATTTTATTTGAATTTAAATCCTACCAAATTTGCTTCACTGAAAATAAACTGTGCTGTGTCGACGCTAAGTCGACTCATTAGGTCCAATTGAGATGACAGGTGCAACAACTGGACAAGCGCTCGAAACCGCGTAGAAGTATTGTACAGCCGGAAAAATCTATTTTGTTGATAAAAATGCTTGAAACTTGTATGGTGTATTCTCAATATATAAGCGATGACTATAAATAACGCACGTTGTTTAAGAAGCTAATATTTGTTTGTTTGATTAATAACAAATTGATTCTGAACGAACACCACGTTTTGCCAACTTCGAAGAGTGGGACGGTCATCGAAAAAATGTTAGTTGAAGTAACTTGACGCGAGAAAGTTGTTCACTAGGCTTTGAGAACGTTTTTCTGAAAATGTCCAAAGAATTGATAAAAATTTGTAGAAATTGCAGGGTTTTAAAGTCAAAACACAATGCCGCTGGAAAATTTTGTTGCTCTTTGCCGCTGCTGGCTACTTGCTTAGGAACAAAAGCCGATAAGCGGAGCACTGCAGCGGCAGCGTGTGTTGACTTAAACTCTGATATTTCAACAATTTTCCACCGACTTTCTTCAAATTTTCAGAAAAACTTTTTGAAACTCTAGTGAACAACTTTCTTGTGATAAGTTACTTCAACTAACATTTTTTCGATGCCCGTTCCACTGGTCGAAGTTGGTAAAACGTGGTTTTCACTCGGAATCACTTTGTTATTAAACAAACAAAAAATATTAGCTTTTTCAACAAAGTGCGTTGTTTATAGTCATCGCTTATATATTGAAAATACACCAAGCTGAATACGAATGTAGATTTTATTTTACGTTTCGACCATTTTTTTTTTATCGATAGATTTTCCCGGCTGGACAATACTTCTACGCAGTTTTGAGTGCATGTCGAGTTGTTGCATCCGTCATCTCAATTCTGGAGAGACCTTTAGGAACATCCTGAGGAAGACGAATCAAATTTAATTCTTAATGTCCATTTTGGATTTCTTTTGTGCAATTATTAATGCAATAAGTTTAAGTAAAATTCTGGCGTTACTTTATTTTCTATAGAAATTAAGAGTGAAACCTTAATTTCAATTTGTCCTGAAAGTCAAATTCATTTACTGCACACAATATAAAAATTAATGGCGGCGCAACATATGTTTAAAGTAACGTTTGAATTGACCCACGAGGCTACGATGTTTTCCAGGACTAGTTACTTTGGAATAAATTGCTGTCATTCGGAATTCTTAACTTTCAATTGCGTTTTAATTTCTTTTGAGTTATGACAAATATTTTAGTTTGCCACATAAAATTGTCGCAAACCAAATTAGTTAATTGACTATTTTGTTCTATAGAAAAAATTCCAAATCATTGTGTAAGTGTTGAAATTTCATTTATTTATACAATACCTGAGTCGAAATATAGGCACTACTTTGACGCTCCAAGTGGAAGTATTGTCCTTCCTTTGCGGCTGTTTATTCTACTAGCTCCTAGGAAAGAAGTTTGCCCTAATCTGGTGAGTGCACGCAAAAGGAAAAATGCAAACCAGCGCTAAGATTTTAAAGATAATGATAAAGAACCCAGTTTCAACCCCCCCCCCCCCCCTCAAATGGTATCGAACGCACGAGAAGAAACGTCAAATTCTTTTCTGCAAGTTAAGTTTACTAATTTAATTTAAGATCAGTCACTAAAATAAAAAATAGTTGAATATTCACTTATTGAGCGCGGTAGTCATCCTAAATTTAAGTAATTCTAATTTGCAAACTAGCTGCCTATTTACAGAGATTAGCCCCATGCGGCCCCAGCCACGACCTCCACATAGCCATGAGCAGCGCCGCATTCAGCTAACCCGATCGAGGCCACGTTAGGAATCGGGATAAAATTGGACACTTTCTTCACCGGTAGTTACTAGGGGCTATGGAATATTACTGTGTGAATAGATATGTTAACTGGTATCTTGAAAAATTGACTGCGCTAATTATTTGTAATTTAAAATATGTTTCATTGTTTTAATTTATATAAAAAAGAGTGTTGGGAAAGTGATTGCTTTACCCCTTGAAATCAATTATTTTTTATTTATATATTTTTTGTTTTGGTTAAGTCTATATTTTTAGTTAAGGGTAGGCGTTCGGGTTATGAGTTATTTTCGAAAAATTTGATTTGTTATTTTACTGAACTCAAAACTAGCTCAGATCTACGGTATATATTTCTTTTGCTTACTCCAAATCTTTTTCTTTAGAGCCTTTTTTAGGGTTAAGTTTCATTTTTTAAAATAATTTTTTAGTGTTTTGTGGAGCCCAAATATAGCCCCAAATTTTGATATGCTTAAATTCGGGCTAAGTTCGTAAGTTATTTTATGGCTTGTTTTTAAGAGACAGGGTTTGTTTTTTGAAAATTAATGTTTGCAGGTTTGGAGATCCTAAAATCGCCGGAATGTTGGTAATGTTAATTTTTTAAATTTTCCGTATCGGAAGTGATGGTCTTGTACTGAAATTTATGGAAATATAGAGAATTGATCAAATGTTTACAATTTGACTGAAATTTTAGAATTTTGACACTAAGTCCGTATTCTGAGTTCTCATAATCCACCTCGTACGAACTTTCATGGAACTGTACAATGTTGAAGAAATCTTAAATTTTAGTATGATTAATTAATTTATTATGTTTAATTTATTTCTACTAAATTAATAAGAATTTCAAAATTTAAATGAAAATTTTTTAATTGTGCCCCTAAATTTGTATTTTGTTCCCAGAAAGCGCCTATCGTACAAACCTCCATCGTAATTTACGAAAGTAATATAAATTAACAAATGTATCTAATTTAACATTTTGAAGTTTTCGAATTTTGACACCAAGTTCGTGTTTTGAATCCCAACAGGCTCCCACCCCCTACATACTTTTATGAAAATCTACGAAAATTAATCAAATTTTTAAAAAATTAGTAAAATTTTGATTCAAAAATCGTATTTAAAATGTAGTAAAGTAATCAAAAAATGTAATTAGAGTAAAATTTAATAATTTCTTCCTTATTCGTGTTCTGCCCCCCCCCCCCCACCTACCGTCATACAAATTTAAAGGGAAATCTCACAAATTGAAAATAAAATTAATTTAAGTACAAACTCTTCTTCTTAAAAAAAATTATCGCACCGAGTTTTACGGAAATCTACTGAATTATTACAATTTTAGAAATTTGAGCAACAACTTTTCATTTTCCCAAAAAACCCCAAAATCTTTTTCTGATCCGCAAAAACTCCTCTTGTACTAACTTTCATTGAAACCTTCAGGTATTTTCCTGATCGTCTTCAGAATTAACTTTTAAAATAGAACAGAAAACGAGGTTCAAACAAAATTTCAGCATAATAACTATCTTTTTAAAAACATGGTTTTTCCCAGTTTCGACCTTAAAGATGCTATTTTTCTATTCTAATAGCCATGTTCGTAATCAGCTCATGCAAGTACAATGATATTTTGAAAAAGAACTTGTAAACATGCGTTACCTCGTGGAGATGAGGCATCTGATTTCAAGATACGCAAATAACTTCTAATTGTGTCAATAAAGTAAAAAATGTCATGCAATCGCCTTCTTTGATAAAGCAGTTCTACTTATTATTATTCCAATTCTTATTAAAATTTAGAACTAATTCATTTACTATACTAATTTATAATTGCAATTATTTTTTACTTTGAACTTGATATTTAAGGTCATTTGAAGGTCAAAGTGTTTTTTAAAAATTGGAACCCCTATTTTTGACACCGGGTTCAAAAAGAGCGGGAAATTTTACGTCTGAAATGGCATTTATAAGCGTTTCATGACCTTGAGGAGGCCACTTCAAGGTTAAACGCTTGAAAACTGTGGTTGCGATATTTAATTGCGTTTTTTGATAGAATAATCTTAGTTAATGTACCCTCATGATGAATATTCAACTCCAATGTGACAACCTTGAAATTGTTGACCTTAAATTCATTCTTTAAGGTCATATGAAGGTCAGAGAGATTTTTTTGCGGATAACTTTCTTTTTGACAGACGTCTATGAAGAAGTGAAATAATTGTCCAAAAGAAACTCTCTGACATTCAAATGACCCTGAAAAATGAGATCAAGGTCAACATTTTCAAGGTTGTTGTCACATTGGAATCGAATATTCCTCATAAAGGTACATTAAATACGATTATTTTATCAGAAAATGTAATCGAAAATTGCAACCACAGTTTTTTCAGCATTCAACCTTGAAATGACCTTTTGACGTCCATAAAAAATGTTTAAAATACCATTTCGGTATTTCGTTAAAATGGCCCACCCTTTTTTTTAATAATGATTTTTTGAAGTTCCCCGACATTATCTATATCTTACTATCAATATTAATGATGTACAACCATCTGATTTTTCTTGATCAAAATTTTCTAAAAATGATAAAAATCTAATTGTAAAAATGATTTGATGAAACAAATCAAACCTTTCTTCGACCGTTGATATTTATTGATTTCAAATTCTTTATGTCTTACGGTCCAATCGTAAATCGA
>NC_046658.1:136048327-136052794 GCF_010883055.1 Belonocnema kinseyi | reverse complement strand
AAATAAATATCTGAGTTTCGAAGAACATGTTTTTTTGACTCATATTTATTTTCTCGATTTACGATTGGACCGTAAGACATAAAGAATTTGAAATCAATAAAAATCTAATATCGGAATTGTGTGACCGCTTCGGGAATTTGATTATCTGACAAATTCAAAAACCAAGGATTCTTATCTCCTTCTTGAAAGAATCTATGAAAATTCAAATTTTTCTCTCGAATATTGGTTTGTTAATTCATAGAAATATAAAGTTTGTTCTCATGTTTTTTATCACTGTTTAAAATTTTATGATTAAGAAAGATCTGATGTTTCATAAAATCATTAATTTAATCTTATTGTAACCATATCTCTAATTTACTTCTGATTCTAGAAATTTTTTACTCACAAAAATTAACATGTTTCGAAACATCTTCAATCAGTAGATTTAGTAGTGAGAGTTTAAAATAATTTAAATCATACTAAAATTTGCTATTTCAAAAATTACTGTGAAAGGTAAAATCTCAAAATTTGTTATTTAAAAAAATATCTTTTTTTTTTGTAGGAGTAGAAATGTCATTAATTAACTTAAGCTAAATTAAAATTAAAGAAATTGTGATGAGTTTAAATCCAATTTAAAATCCTTTCTGAAGTTCAATAATCAAATAAGTATGCAGAATTACTGAAAATAAGACGAAGAACCCAACAACCAAATTTGGACAATAGGATGATCCAAAAATTCATGGCAAATCCAGAAAAAGAAATTCCGTATTTTTTTTTATTTTAGCAAGTTCCGGTTTCTTTTTTAGGTTTTAGAATCATTTTTAAGGTTTTAAAAAAATGTGACGGGAAAGTATCACAGCCCGTAGAAGACTGCACAATGAACAATTTCATGAATTAGACATGCGGATTTGACACACCCACGAATACCTGAAAACTACCCTTAAACACAAAAATGTCAATTCTTCATGAAATAGACTTTTGAAGACCGTATTGAATCTTCTCGTCTTTTTCTTAACCAGAACATTTATTAATTTTAACATCCTTTTCTTAAATTGTTAATGTTTAAAAAAACATGTGACTTTTTTTTGTTACAAAATGGCGACCCTGCAGAATATTTCTTCAAGCGTCTGTTCCGAGGCATCGAAAACTGCTACAGCTGTCAAAATTTTTCTATTTATCTGATATAGAAAAGGTTTTTCCTATATAAGGACCTATGTGCTCTTTCGTCTTTTCTGTGCTTTTTCCAAAAAATTCACTTTTGCATTTTTTATCTTATGTTTTACGATTAAAAGAAGATCTACTCGTCCAATCGAAAAATAATTAATAATACATGTGCAGATCTTTTTCGGCGAATAACTTTTGTCTAGTAATTTAAGTTCATACCTTGTGTCGTTTTTTCAAACAAATTTAATATTTTTATTTTAAATGATATTTTTTATGCCTAAATTAAAAACTGCGTGTCCTATCAAAAATTATAGCTCTTTTTTGGATGAACAATTTTTGTCCCATTTTTTTTCGTAGTTTATATCGAAAAGTTCTTTCCAGAGCGCGCAATTTGAGCTTTTTCATTTTTTTCGTATCTTGCATAGTTTGGCCCAAAAATGTATTTTTGAATTTTTCATAATTTTTGGTACGATCAAATTTGGAATTGTTTGAAATGTTATGATAATCTTGTAGGGCTTTCAAAAACCAATGTTTTTCATATCATGCGTTGTTTGGCTTAAAATTTTCATTTTATTTTTTTTTTTTTTTGGATTTTGAAAATGCTCTAACTCTGATAATTTACTTTTCACCGAAATAAGTCATAAAAATATATTGTTTGAATTTCTGAGTACTATAAATAACAGCACATCAAATTTTAAAATCTTGAAAAAATGTGGTTTTATAGATTTTTCGTATGATGAAAATTTCAATTTTTCGCGCAAATGAGAAAAGTTGTTATAATAATATTGTAAGGCTTTCAAAAATCAACGTTTTTCTTTTCTTGACTATTTTTCATAGCATGCGTTGTTTGGTTTCTAATGTTCATTTTAGTTTGTTTTTTTTTTAATTTGGAAGATGCTCTAACTCTAATGATTTTTTTTTTACAGAAAAAAGTCATTAAAATAAATTGTTTAAGTTTCTGCGTACGATAAATAACCCTTCATAGAATTTTCAAATCCTGAAAAAAATTTGGTTTCAAAAAGTAAAGGTGAGATCAAATTTTGAATTTTCAACTTTTCGAAAAATTAAAAAATTTGTTATGACCATCTTGTAGGGCTTTCAAAAATCAACGTTTTTCTTCGCTGGGCTTTTTTTTTGCTCATTTTAGTTTGGTGTTTTGGATATTGAAAATGCTCTAGCTCTGATAATTTTCTTTTTATAGAAAAAAGTCATGAGGATAAATTGTTTGGGTTTCAAGGTACTATGAATAACTGTTCATAGAATTTAAAAATCCTGAAAAAATGTGGTTTCAAAAAGTTGAGGTACGATCAAATATTGAATTTTCACATTTTCGACCAAATTAAAAAATTTTTTATGACCACCTTGTAGGGCTTTCAAAATTCAACGCTTTTCTTTTCCTGACCTTTTTTTATGGCATGCGTTGTTTGGCTTGGAATGTTCACTTTAGTTTATTTTTTTTGGATTTTGAAAATGCTCTAACTCTGATAATTTTCTTTTTATAGAAAAAAGTCATTAAGATAAATTGTTTAGGCTTCTGAGTACCATGAATAACCGTTCATAGAATTTTTAAATATTGAAAAAATGTGGTTTTAAAAATTTTGAAACCGTGCTAACTTTTTGAATTTTGATCGAAAATAGCTGGTTCACGAACTTTTTCTTTCTTTTTAAGCCTTAAAAAAATGTGCCAAAGCAGAATCCAATCTGATCAATTTTTTGATAGTTATCGTGCCAACAGAATATAGACTACAGACAAACACTTTCGTAAAAACCGTTTTTCTGAATCAGTGGGTCTCAAAACGTGAAGATTTCATGAAAGCCGCCAAAATGAAATTTTACATAAAATTCATTATATCATTTTCTACAAGCCCCTATACGTTCCCGTCACATTTTTCAAACCGTGAAACATTATTCCAAAAACTCCAAAAAAAAGTAATTTTTTCCCATGCATTTTACATGGGAAACTTAAAGTCAAAACCGGCACCTGTTAAAATAAAAAAAAAATGAATAAAGTAATTAGTGAATTTCTTTTTTGGGATTTGGAATTAAATGGGGGCATCGTTGCTCCCTAAAAAAACGTTTTTGAGCCACCCTATTTCTTTCCTTGGAAAAAAATATTTTCTTTTCTTTTTTATGAGAAAAAAGTGTTTTTATTTCTATATTTATTTTTATTTTTAATTTCAATAGGAACATTTGATATTGGTTGTCCAAATTTGGTCTTTGGATTCCTGACTTTAAAATCAGAAATTCTGCACAATAATAATAAAATATAATTTTAATAACGAATGTGGTAAAAGTACAAAAACTGAGCGCATAGCGCGAGGTAAATTAATAATCCAGCGCGAAGCGCGAGATGAATACTCCACCGAACGCGAAGCGGGAGAACGAACACTCCAGCGCCTTAGGCGCGCTCAAACTTTTGAGCAAGGTGACCTGCTGGCGTGTTAAAAATTATAGATATGATGTAATACTATTAATTATTTACCAAAAAAACCAAGAAAAACGGCACCAGCGAGGAATAGAATACCAGCGGTTCTCCTCATTTTTTCTTATAGTAGGTAACAGCATAGGACACAAATGATACTATCTCACTCGACATCCTGAATAAAGGCCTTCAGACAAGCACTTGTTTACGAGATTATTTATTTAACCTTAAGGTTTCATACAGATTTCCTGGTATATTTTTTTGTATACCTGTATGTCATAGAACAAACAGCGGAATTTGAAAATTTGTATCAACATAGGCTCATAGTTCAAACACCAGTTCTCGAAAAGCAGATCTTTATTGTCTGAACTTGATCCCTTCCGAGGCTTCAATCATTTTCGATTTTTCTATAATCAAACAAATAAAAACTTTTATTGACTTTTAATTTTGTATGCACTAGAGGTTGCCCATGAAAAAAATCTAATAGGATTATACTACTTTACTATCTGATTATTTATATTCCTTGATATTAATAAATAAAATCGGACCGAATACAACTGTTTAGACCAGATTTGAAAATGAAATAAACTGCTGTTAATCAAAGAATATTAAAAATTAAACAAATGTTTTCGTCGAACCTAGGCTCAGAGGCGTTAAGTAAAACGAAGTACAATAGAGCATTCGTTTAAATAATTATCATTTCATCATTTTTCAGAAAGATTACTTGTTAACACTTCACCTGATTGCATGAAAAGTGGTCCTTTTACAAGTATGACAAAACTCAATTCTACAAAATGATGTACGAGGGTAGTTCAATAAGTCCTTAGAATGACCAACAAATGGCGCGCGAATCGCTCCAAATCATCTATTTTCAGTCAGCACCACTCCCGACTAGATATATG
>NC_046658.1:136043454-136048227 GCF_010883055.1 Belonocnema kinseyi | reverse complement strand
TTATTTACAAAAAAAGTTCTTAGGTTCAAAAAAACATTCAGTGAACGGAAAAAGTGAGGTCGGTAATATAGGTATTTAGCTGTGTCACATGCCCTTAAGGCCTAATTTTTAATGACATTCAAATCCAAGTGGAAAATGAGGATGCAGAAATGGTTAATGTTTGAATATTAAGTTGCTTCGAGTATTGATAAAAAATGTGTTAGGAAGTTAATCTTTCTTTTAAAACAAGTATAATATACTATGATAATCTAGAATAACTTTTTTTTGCATTCAAAAAATCAGAAAAAGGTTGAACTAAGAGGAAACAATACAAATTTCAAATTCGACAGAGATTAATATGACCGTAAATTGGTTAGGAATTAATCGATTTGGCTAAAAATGTAATGATTTTGTTAAAAATTCAACACATTTGTTGAAAAAGTCATCTTTTTGTTTAGAAATTCACCTACTTTGGTCGAAAATTGAACTCTTTAGTCAAAAATTATTTTTTCTGAATGCAAACTCAGATCTGGGTGTTGAAATTTAAACTATTTATAGATAATTTTGGTTTTAAAATTCAACAGTTTAGTTGCAGGACTTTTTTTCTCTTATTGCAAAAATCTTTCTTGGTTGAAAAGTCTCCTATTTATTTGTCGTTGTAAATCTATTTTTTTGTTGTTAAAAATTCAATTATTTGGTTAAATTTTTATTCAACATTCATAATTTTGTTACAAAGTATTACTTTTAATTTGTCGTTTTTTGCATGAAATTATTCTTCCTTATTAAACCTTTTTTCTACTACAGTTTTTGTTTAAAATTAATCTTATTTACTTGAAAATGTAACGACTTTTGTTGTTGAACATTTTTTAAATAAAATTAATCTTTTCAGTTAAGAACTAATCTTTTTAGTTGAAGATTAAAATATTTTGTTTAAAGTTTGGTTTTATCTGAAACGAAACAACATTTCTTTAACTAAAAATTGAACTATTTTATTTTTGGTGGAAATTTTTTTTTTCTAAATTTAACTATTTTTTTGAAAGTTAATATTTGTTTTAATCAGCCATTTTTTGATATAAACTAAATTTTCTTGGTCGAAAATTAATCTTTTTGGTTGAAATTATAATTTAAGTTTAATGTTTATGAATTTCTTGAAACCAATTCAAGATTTGCGTCAATTAAATCTGACATCTTTCAAAAAAATAGTAAAGATGTCACTGAACAATTTATGCATTTAGTTGAAAATTTAACTATTTTATTGAAAATTAGTTGTTTTTTTTTTCTAGTGGTAAATTATATGTTTAACTGAATATTTCCTTTTATATATATATATTTAAAAAATTAAGTTATTATTGTATGGAAAGGAAAAATGTATGCCATTCAACTCAATTTTGAGTTTAGAAGAAAGAAATATATATTTATTTTCAATTGATAATTATGTTAGGCATAATAAACTATTTTCTTCAGACCAAAATTATTGCTTTGAATTAAACAAAAAATTTTGTTGTTCCGATCAAATATTTCTTTAAATTAAATAAATATTTAGGTTTATTGAAGTAAATTTTTCTTTAAATTAAAGAAAATTTTGCATTGAAACAATACAAATTTCTTTAAATCAGAGAAATACTTTTGTAGAAAAAAGGAAAGTTTTTTTTATATAAAGAAATTTTTGTTCAAACTACAGACATTTTTTTCAAGTTAAAGGAAAATCGTCATTAAAAAAGTTAAACGTTTTTTAAAACGACAAAAAGAAAGGCGACCAAAATATTTCTTTGGTTCAAAGAAAAAATTGTTTCACTCAGAGCAAATACATATTTTTCTTTAATTCAAACCTATTTTCTTTAAGCAAAAGAAACTTTTGTCTGAGTCCAGGACTGCCTTAATCAGCTGTCGGCCAAAGCAACACCAAATAAAAAAAGCCAAAAAATCAAAATTGCTTCTCTCAAAAAATTATAAAAAAATTGGTCTTTATATGTACTTCTATCTCGTGTTGTATTTGAATTTTCTAGTGAAAATATGACATTTATTTGATTAAAATTCATTATTTTTTCAACAATATAATATAATGGTGGCATAAAAGACAAAGAAGATTCAAAGAAGATTAATTTAAAAATATTATCAGCATAATTAAAACGTAGTGAATCTGTGGAAAATTAAAACTGTTTATACAAAATTTGAATTTGGTTGATTATAAAAAAAAAATCAGAAAGCAATATCACATGACTCCATCATATAAATATGTGAAATTAAGCAATCATTGAAGCCTAGGAAGAATCAAGTTCAGGAAATAAAGATCTGTTTCTCGACAACTCACGTTTAAACTGTGAGCGCTTGTTGATATAGTTTTTCAAATGCCGCTGTTTGTTCTCTGACTTACACGTAAACAAGGAAATACGCCCGAGCATCTGTGTGAAACTTTAATTTTGAATAAACAAGTTCGTAAATAATTGTTTCTCTTCAGACCTAAATTTAAGATGTCGAATGAGATAGTAATTAGAAACCACCCATATACACGAAAAGCTCACTATTATACATATACGGAAATATCTTGTAAAATATTCTTTTTCTTCGTAAGTCAGCATCATATACTGTTATCTACTGTCATCTATCAACTACTGTCACATACTGTAATAAAAAATGAGGAGAATCGTCCTTATTCTATTCCTCGCTGTTGCAGTTTTCCTTGGTTCCATTGGTAAGTACACAGAAAAAACTGAAGTTTCCTTTGGAACCCGTTTTTAATTCCAAAGGAGCTGCAAGAAAAATGAACCCTACTTGCTGAAATGGAACCCAAAACCATAAATGAACTCTAAATGATACGACACTTGGGGTTCGAAAGGATCTCAAATGTAATTGAGCCTATTTCTAAAGAACCCATTTTTCGCTTTGCCCACTTCGATATTATGATTAATTAATAACACAATATTTATCTTAAATCACACATTTAATAGAACTCTGGTGGACATAAATTAATGAAGATAATTAAATGACAAAAAAATAACGTAATTAAAATACATACAATGACTTGATGAATATTATTTGCAGGTTATATAGCAAATTTGTAAATATAAAGGCTTATTCATATGAGTGCTCCCAATCTTGGCAACTTTTTGAACTGCGCTTGCGTCGCGCCGCCAAAACAATTTGTTACTGTTGGCGCGCTGAGTTTGAATAGGGTCGATATTCAAATGTGGAATTTATGATAAATAATGATTATCAAATGGATAAACAGTAATTTCGTGATCCTAAAATAAGATTTTGAAGTGACAGATAAAAATATAATTCGATTTTAATCAAATAGACGTTACGAATTCCGTGTTCAGAGAAAGAAATCATTTTTTCTTAGTAAAATAATTAATCTTGTCACGGTCCAGTTTTTAATTTTTATTGTCTTAATTCACAACAATTGAAGTAACAAAACGTGTTGCTGGCAAGGAGCAAGTGCATTTCAAAAAGTTTCAAAAATTGGGAGCACTGATTCATTTGCAAGAAAGTTTTCGTCGTAAGTCATTGGTCGATAAACTAATTTTTTATGCTCAAATTTATCAATAAGTCAGTATCAATAATACTCAATTATCAAAAAGGGAATCTTGCATTAATCCTTTTGAATTTCTTTCTGCATTTCAAGACAATACCCTAAGTACATTTTCAACTTTATAAACTAAGGGTACCTTTTTACGGAGGTCGAATAGAGATATATTGTTAGGATTGACGTAGGGTTGTTCAAAAACGAATGCAAGAATGAATATTTATGAAGCCTCTCTACTTTTATTTAATTTAAAACAAATAAAGGTCATTGTAATATTTTAAAACATTAATAACGGCTAATTGGCTGAGCTGATCTTAATAGTGCTTGGTGAAGAGTATGCTGCTAAAGGATTCACTTAATAATAATTAAATACCAAAGTTCATTAATTGTACATCAAAGATTTTTTGAATAAAATTATGTGAATAATTTTCAAGATTTTTCATTACTTTTAAGATTAGGTTAAAATAGGTTAAGTGAGTAATAAATTTTCACTTACAATCAATAAAATTGCATTACATTTCCAATTATTAATTGACCAATGATTTTAAATCATGGTAAGTTAAGGATGGTGCAGACTTAAGCCAATTTTGTATAAAAAATTCTTAAATAACCCAGTAGCCACAAACTTTGGCAACGTCTTCACGACATCGTTACGACATCTTCACGACAACTGTACGACATCCTATGTCCATGTCGTTAAGGAGTCTTTACGATATCGTAAATAAGTCTCATAATCCGGCGATGTCTTTACGATATCGGAAAGACACCGAAACGAGATGGACATAGGATGTCGTAACGATGTCTTAAGGACGTCGCCAAATTTTGTGCCTACAGGGAAGTGAACCTTAATAAATAAGATTATTTTACTGTAGCGTGACTTCCGTAAATCGTGTTGCATACTATAACGTTACGTCACACTCAGTCGGTAACGTCAAAATCTATACGGCTATACCACATTGAGGACTGTAGAGAATTGTTTAGATAGGAGTTGGACAAAAATTTATCAATTTAGGCGCAATTAAGTAAAAATCGTGATATGGCTTTGCTTTTCAGTCAGAAAAGCAATTTATTTCATTATATTTAGCAATTTTGAAAACTTGTTTGGACCCTGTAAAATAGAGTTATGGGAGTTACATTAAAAAATTAATACTTTATTTATATTCTATGGCTATTTACGAGGGTGGATTGATAAGTTTCCGGCCTGACCAAGAAAAACAACGTTTTTAAGAATTTTTTTT
This sequence comes from Belonocnema kinseyi, assembly GCF_010883055.1. NCBI lineage: Eukaryota > Metazoa > Arthropoda > Insecta > Hymenoptera > Cynipidae > Belonocnema > Belonocnema kinseyi. The sequence continues at coordinate 136,043,484 of NC_046658.1, read as the reverse complement.
TTTTATTTCTCAACATAATCTCCTCCAAGG
>NC_046658.1:136034632-136043354 GCF_010883055.1 Belonocnema kinseyi | reverse complement strand
ATGAAATAATTTTCAGTGAAGTTCCTACCAAAATGCAGTACCTAAACGTACTTTATTGTGCTCTAATACATTTCCCAAAGTTTCAGCTCGATATTTTATTTAGAAAAAAAGTTCTTAGGTTCAAAAAAACATTCAGTGAACGGAAAAAGTGAGGTCGGTAATATAGGTATTTAGCTGTGTCACATGCCCTTAATAGATGATTAATTTACATACAAAGATTCGTTCGCTTTTCTTCTCACGTAAATATTTTTCCGATTTTCGGATTAGGCTAATTGCAATCAAGTCTTAGAAGACATTCTTGGTCGAATTTTTCGCCTACTAGAAAAAGTGTAATCTTAAAATTAATCGGTTACATAAGTTTTCAAAACTTAAATCATGTATTTATAAAATACTACAAAAATTAAGCTGACAAAATTCTTAGTACGTAAGAGATCACCGGCATTCTTCCACTTTGTTGACAATGAGGTTAGGTTAACACTTAACTGCATCACAATGAAATAGAGGAAACGATTTACTTACAATAATATCCTGGAATTTTATCAGCGAATCCCTAATTCGCTAACACGTTGCAGGTTTCCTTATCCATAACTATGATAACACTTGTAACTGACAAAAGTACACCAAACGTACAAAAGCGTCCCTGAATCACATTTTGCGAAAACAAATGAACGACGGTCTCTTCAACTCAGGCGCCAAAGGCAAAATATTCAAACTGATTATCTTCGTGCTTGCGTGTAGCTGAGTAGCTGTTTGGATTGACAAAACCATTTCTTTGATTTAAAAAAATAGTTTTTTTATATTTATAGTACTGTTCTCAAACTAATTACTTTTTTTATTTCCTTTTAAGTTTTTTTTTTAGTCAAACAAATATTTATTTCAATTAAAGAAAGCCTATTACAGAAATAATTTCTTTAAATAAAAAAATACGAACTACGTCTTTTTTAGGAACAAATAAACGTTTTTTTCAAAATGTATTGTTGTATGGCTAAAAAAACAATAGTAAAGAAATCATTTCTTAGATGAAGAATTTTTTACTGAGATTGAGATCAATATTTTATCACCCATATTGAAAAATAAAAGTTTAAATAACGCTGAAAAGTTTTTCGGAAAATATTAATAAATATTAAAGGACTGTTTGTAACAAGGTACAGAGTTAGGGGAAGAAAAAAGTTTATTTATGAAAATAAGAAATATCCACCCACGCATTTAGGCTTGACGGCAGAAGTTTGGCTTCTATCTTCATCGGTCGGTAATCATGCAATCTGTATTACCCACAGACCCGTATAAGATCGAAGTTGTCTACTTCTTGCGATAGTGTTATTCTGACACAGCTGATACGTACATTAGACCAAGTTTGTTTCTTTGCGTTTCAAGTTCAAAACTTAGTTTCTGCATTATTTGTGTATGATGTTCGTGACCGATGTTTGTTGTTTTTCTCTACTGTGATAAATATCAACCTCGTAACTAGTCCACAGACATAATTGAAAATTGTCTGCAAGGTTTTACAGCATGGTCGGTATTTCTCCAAATTAGTAATTTAAAAAAAATTTTACCATCTAATTATTTAGAACCAGAGACGCCGTCATCTTTTCTGCTATTGAGCGTGCCAAATTATTAACACGATATTTCAATCCGTGTGGACGTAAGTAGGGAAAGAAAACTACCGATAGAGCTTCCAGTTTTATTTTCTTTAACACTTTTTTTTTCTTCAAGTTTTCACCGGTACAAAGCAGAAACATTCACTTTATTACCTCCTCTCTCATTTCCCAAAATTTCAGAGTGATACCTCATTTTGTTTAGACGTAATTTGGGAAAGAAAAATTGAGGTCCAGCCAAAAAACCAATCAAAAATGGACATTTAAAGCCAAACTAAACAAAATATGGGTAAAAATGAAGAGAATAAAAACGTTACTTTTTAAAGGTCCTACAATATTGTCTAAACAGCTTTTTGAATTTTGTCACAAATAAACCAAAAATAAAAATTTTGATCCCACAAAATATAATGAATTATTACATTCTTGTCCATAATAAGAAGGTAATATTTTTATGTGAAAACTGACTTTCGCGGAAATGATCAAATATCGACAAGATATGTAAAGAGATAGATCGATAGAAATTGTACACCTAAAAAAGATCTACAAATTTGTCGTGAATTCCTTTTTTATAGGATAAGTCGTTTTTGTTTTATTCGTAAAAAGGAAAATTGAAAATAAAAAAAGTTTTATTTGTTTACAAACGATACAACCGACAAAAGTAATCCTGATAAATATGCATAAACAATACGAGTCAAAGGTACATAAAAAATGTATTATATTTTATATGAAAGTGTTGTGAATAATCAGGAAAAGTTGACATTTTGGACAAAATCAAGTGCGAAGCATGAGTTACGTGATGAGAATGTGTTTACCAACTAAAGCCCAAAGAGCTTTAACAAAAAAGAGTTCACAATCACAAAATTACAGTTGTCGATACTTGGACCTAAGAAAGGCAAAATATTTAATCATACTAGTTTTAGTAAAAACTTTCTGCATTTTCTTTTAAAATTCATCCTTTTTGATAGAAAATTTAACAATTTTGGTTACAATGTCATCTTTTCTGATTAAACTGTAAATTTTTGGTTTCACCTTTTTATTCAATTTTTTTCTCTCGTTATGCATTTCTTGAGAATATTTTTGTGACATGGTGACATCCAGCAATGAAAACAGATTTTAGGCCAATTGCCTTGTTACATTCTCATAATTTATATTTGAAAAAGTATTAGAATTGTCTGAAATCTGACACCACAATTTTTCAAAATTAGTTAAAAATAATTACAAATTATATTTATTTTATTTTAAAATGTTTATTAAACTTCGTGTTTAAATCGCACTTTATAAATAAAGTAAACTGTATCTTTTTTTAGAAGAAAGTACGAAAAATTATTGTTGGTGACTCAGTACGACCTACTTTTCAGAATTCTCATCTGAAACACCCTGTTCCAAGTCAGAAATATAATTCCTTTAAAAAATTCCTTGTTTTCATCCCGAATTCTTATTCTTTTCGAACCGAAAAACTCCCTAGAGATCTTCAGATATTCTGGGAACCGCTAGAATATTTTTAAAAATGTTTAAAAAATTTGCAAATTTCATAAGTCTGAACATGAGAATACATTATAGCCTAAATAGAACTTCTTGAGCTCTTTTAATTTAAAAATTCCATTACAGTGCATTTTTATAGTTTTAAGTCTTGTTCTCGTATGGGTATAAAGAGAATTTTTTATTTTTGAAATGAATTTCTGCAGCCATTCACTACCGCCACTTCTCCAGATTTTTAGGACAAACAGACACACATTTTTTTGAATTTTGTTTTTTATTTGTTTGCAAATGTCGGACAATTTTATTTAAAAAGAACGTAAGCCAAATCATAGTTTTTTAATTTGATAATTTGACATTTAAAGAAATTTAAACAGTATTTGATTTGATTAGAAAAAAAATTAGGTGGTCAAACATTAAATTCAAAGTAATGTTCAACGTATAGAATGGAAAAATATTGAATCATAAGCCTTTGAAATTAAATCGTTGGAAAATAAATTTTCATATATCAACATTTCTTTTTAGCAAATGTCAATATTTAAAGATTTTCACATAAAATTTTGAAAGTTTTTTAAAGGATGCTGGAAGCTTTTAAGATAATAAAAAAATCTTAATAATCCTGAGAAAAATGATGTTCCTTTGATTAAAAAATTCAATTGAATATTTAATAATATAACGAAAATTTCGAAATACTTGCAAATTTTTAATGAAGAATCTGAAGAATCCGTGAAAGTGAATTAGAACGTTAAGAAGTTTAAAAAAATTCAATGATATTTCATCTTTACAAAACAATTTTGTTCAAAACAGTTCTGTTGTATCATCCAAACGTCAAACGCGTGATAAAAAATATAAATTTGTTGTATGCAGAAATAATTGGTGTATTTTGGGTTTAAAAGGTAGTAAAGATTTAAACATTGTCTTGTATAACATAACATTTATTTTCTAAGAAAAATGTTCAGTCTTCTAAACTAATATTTTAAGAGCATGCAAAGTTAATTATAATTTTTGTTTATTTATCTCAGACTTCAAAGTCTTTCTTTTATGGTTGAAAAGTCTACTATTATATTTTATTTGGGAATCCATCTTTTATAGAACACAAATTTAGTTAAATATTAAATTTTTGTTGAAAATTCATATTTTCGAGTTGAAAATTCAACTGTTTTCTTAGAAAAATGTTGAAAATGTAACTTTTTTATCAAAAAATCACAGCTTCACGAACATGAAAGTGAAAAATTTCTTCCCGCAAACAGAACAAAATTCTTTTTTATGTTTTCGAGGTCGCTGAATCCTAAACAGAGGTCCATTTAACCCCATAATGTCAGGTTCTTTCACAACCTGAAATAATAACCTTATAAACCCATAACCCTTTAAATACTTCATCCTTTGATCCATAATACTCTTAATTTTTAACCCCATGACCGATCAATCAACCCATCAATATCATAAATCATTAACCACTTGACCCCATAACTAAAGGGTAATGGAGTTAAGGGGTAATAGAGTTAAAGGTCAAGGGGTTTAAGTAATAGTAGGTCTGAAGGGGTAATAGGGTTAATGGGTAATGGGTAATGGATTAAGCAAGTAACAGGGTTGAGGGTCAATGGGGTTAAGTAGGAGGTTTAAGGGATAATGAAGTTAAGGTTTAACAGGGTAATGGATAATGGAGTTAAGGGGTAATGGCATAAATGGCTAATGAGGTTAAGATGCAATGAGATTAAGTGTCCATGGCATGAATGGGATATGACGCTAAAATGTAATGGGGTTAAGGGGTTATGGGGTAATGTTTAATGGGGTAATGTGTAATGGGGTTGAGGGATAATGTAAATGGTGGGTTAAGGGGTCATGAGTTTAGAGGATTACAGGGATTGAGGAGTCAAGCTATTTAGGATTTAAGAAATTATTGGGTTTCAAGGGCATTCTTTGAGGTCGTGAAAGATTCTAACGTGGCGGGTTTACATGGACCTTAGATTCGGATTCAGCGACCTCGATTTTTTAATAAATTCAACAATAGGTGGAAGTTGTTTTTTTTTCTTCACTAAAATATCTTGGTTGGTTAAAAATTCGTCTTTTGGCAAAAGAATTATTGTCCTTTGAAAAAAATGTCGTTGTTTTAAATTGAAAATTGTACTGTTTTTTTATTTATAAATGAAATCTCTTCTAGTTTAAAATCCAACTGGTGGGTTGCAAATTTTTTGTTTGTTTGTTAAGAATTAACTTTTTAACTAATAAACTGAAATTCCATTTAAATATTTATAATGTGGTAACTTATCATAAATTACCCAGATTCAAATATAAACATTTTTATAAAATTATAAAAGTTTTCAGTCATTCATAGTAATATCGCAGGTGATTAATAGTAATTTAAGTTAAGTGATGCAAATTTCAATTTAAAAATGTCTGAATTTACCAAAATTAATATAATTTTTCGTTCATTTATAGTAATTTTACAGGTTAATATGGTAACTTATCCTAAATTGCCCAAAATTCAGTTTTAAAAAGTCGATAAATTTGCGGAAATTTATAGAAATTTTCGGTCATTTATGGTAATTTTACAGGTAATTACGGTCACCTACCATAAGTTATCAAAACTTCAATTTAAAAAATTTTTATAAATTTCCGCAAATTTATTAAATTTTTCGGAGATTTATAATAATATTAGAATTAATTTGGGTGACTAAAGATGCGTTAACCAAAATTTAATCAAAAAATTTCTATAAATTTTCAGAATTTTTTGGCAATCTGCGTTGATTTGGTCCATTATATGTAGTAACTTTTTCATAAATTACCGTAAAATTCTATTACCTGCAACCAAATTTTTTTACAGACTTGACAGTGAGTGGGCCGATGATCGTCAAATGCGAAGTCATTGTATAATTTTATAATTTTCATTATTCACCTCTGACATCACATTTCACTCTCCAGGGAGTAAAAAATACTTTTTACCCCCAAGGAAGTAAAAACTGGAATATTTTTCAATGAAATTTAAGCACTTGTTTGAGGTAAAAGTTTTAATAAGACAATCAACAACAATAATTTAAAAAAAAAATTTTTAAACACATACAATTTAATTTATTTTTAATATGCATTCATGAAAAAAAGATGAATAAATCTTTTAAAATAACATAAATATAATTTTTAATTAATTTAAACAAACTATTGTTTGACAGTTTAAGGGCATAATGAAATTTTGCCGCATCACCCTGGAACACAACTAACAAAAAAAACATATGTTTCTGATGATACAGTTATATTGAATTAATCCAACTGCCTTATCCTGTGCGCACGTTCTTATCAAATCATAAAAAAAGATGCAAAAAGAATTCTTTAAAACTTTTTATAACCATTCAGAATCCATAATTACTTTGTATACTTTATATACTTAAAAAAAGGAATCAATTTTTAACTAAAAATAAATTCTAAAAAAACGGGTTCCGCATTCAACCGAGGGATTAAACTTTTTGTGAAATTTTTTAGTAGAATTTGAAGGTTGTAACATAAAAGTATAATTAAAAAAAATGAGATGATTTCTGTATCAAAAATATAATAGCAAAACATTAGCTAGAAAAATGAAGTTTTAACGAAAAATATTTTTACTTTTTTATTGGTTTCTAGCATTTCAGTTCGAATTTGAACGAGAAAATTAGTTGTTTTTTGTTGTTGTTAAGGAGTCTTTTGAATTCAATGTTAAACTCTGGTGTTGAAAATTAAGTTTTTTAATATTTCTTATTTTATTTTACAATTCATATCTTTCGTAGATAACTTGACTAATTTGTAAACAAAAATCGTTGTTGGTACAGAAATAATTTTTTAAACTGAAAATGTAACTTTTCCATTTTTGCTTAAAAATTGTAGTATATAAGGCGCGTACTCATGGAATTTGAGGACTTTATGGAATGTAAGAAATTCGTGGTGTTTATTGAAGTCACAGAATTGAGGGAATTTTTGAAATTCATGGAATTCGCGGAATTCAAGGAATTTCAGATATGCACGGGATTTCAGGAATGAACGGAGTTAATAAAATTCACGAAATCTAAGGAATTCATGGTATTCATGGAAATTAACAGTAATTATAGAATTCATAGAATTCGAGAGATTCGTGAAATTAATTAACTACACGGAATTCAGAAAATTCGGGGAATTCATGAAATTTCGAAATCCGTCTAATAATGAGTTCCATAAATTCCACGAAACCACGGAATTCCATGAATTGCGTCTATTTGAGAATTGAATAAATTCCAAGAATTCCGTGAATTGCTTTAATTCTATGAATGCCTTGGATTTCTTGAATTCATTGAATTATATCAACTTCGTGAATTCTGCAAATGCCACAAATCAAGTGAATCCCATGGTTTGAATGAATTCTTTGAATTCCCTGAATTTGGTGAATTCCATTAATTCCATTACTTCCGTGAATTCAATTAATTCTATAAATGTCGTGAATTACATAAATTCCTTGAATTCGATGAATTCTATGATTTTCGTGAGTTCCTTGAATTACGTAAAATCAGCAAATTTGATTAGTTATGTAAATTTCATGAATCCAAGGAATTCAATGAATTCCGTCTATTTGTGAATTCCACAAATTCCACGAAACCCAGAAATTCCATGAATAGCGTCAATTTGCGAATTCCATTAATTTTGATGATTCCGTGAATTTCGTGATTTCTGTGAATTCTGTGAATCCTTGAATTCTATCAATTTCGTGAATTCCACGATTTGAGTGAATTCCTTCAATTCCATCAATTCGGTAAATCCTATTAATTCCATTACCTCCGTAAATTCGAAAAATTCTATCACTTTCGTGAATTCTGTAAATTCCTTGAATCCCATGAACTCCATCATTTTCGTGAATACCTTAAATTACGTAAATTCTGCCAATTCTACAGGAATCCCAAGAATTGCATGAATTTTATTAATTCTTTAAGTTCCGCGATTTTCGCAAATCCAAGGAATTCCGTCATTTCAGTGACTTTATTGAATTCTATCAATTCCGTGCATTTTGTTAGTTGCATCACTCCCAGGAATTCCATGAATTCAGTGAATTTCGTGAATTCCCTAAATTCCACAAATTCCACGAATTGCTTGAATTCTGCGAATCTCGAATACCTGTATTGGAATGCTGAAAAATGATATCTCTGTATAATGTAAGATTTTAGTTTGAGGTTAAGTTTTGTCGCAGATGTGAAAATAAAAATCTGCCTTACTTCTTAGCTCAGAAGACGTAGTTTAACAAATCTTAAAGAATTTTCAAAGCTTGTTCTTTGAATATTAACACGGCCATTTTTTTGGGGTTTTAGAATATTTTTGCAAGAGTATAATAAAATTGTTTATTAAAAAAAGTATATCGGTTCCCATGATTTAAAACGTTTTTATGGATTATCCAGCTGTTTAGGCTGAACGTGAAACCTCTTCACATAAATATGATTGATAAATATCACATTTCTCATCGAATAAAATCCAATCGTGGTAATATAATATTTCATTCTGAAGATGCTCAAAGAGGAACAAATATAAATTTTAATTAAAAGGGCCTCTTCTAGAATAGTTTGTAATAATACGAGGGTAGTTCAATAAGTCCTTAGAATGAAGTATAAAAACAATTTTTTTTGGGTAAATTTTTTTTTATTTTTCAACATAATCTCCTTGGAGCT
>NC_046658.1:136027635-136034532 GCF_010883055.1 Belonocnema kinseyi | reverse complement strand
TATCTAAGGATGGTACTATAGAACGCCACCTCAAGGTAGGCCTAGTGGCGCCATCTCTTGGTCAGGCCGGAAACTTATCAATCCACCCTCGTATAAAAAAATGTTGGGTTTCAACTTGATTTAGCTAATATTGACGATTCTGAATCAAATTTACAAAAACGTCTGTTTTGCTAATGGGAAATACACATTATACTTTATGGGTCTTTCACCACGTCTGAATAACATTTTTTTCAGAAAAAAAACGTGAGTTGAATACGATTGAATGAATGAAACTCCAACTTCAGTATCATTTTTCTAGTGTATGTATAAAAAATAAAAAATTCACCAATTTTCGTTTCTTCCCACAGAATTAAGTTGGGAAAGCAAACCACCTAAAAGTACTTGGAATCCTTGGGGCGCAAGCCCAAGCCCGAGCCCCAGCTCGAGCTCGAAAGCACTCAGACGTAAGGCGGAAAAAGCAGTCGCCGATTCTCCGTCAGGTAAGTAACTGTTTCACATTTCCACCCTTATAAGGAAGTATTGATTTTCTGTAGAATTTGTCTTTGTGGGTTTGCATGAATCTCTACATCTTGAGACCCCCTGCATCAGAAAATACGATTTTTATGAAGGTTTCTATCTGAGCGCATGCCTTTATGCTGTTGCCATGATGAGTTTCGAAAGACTGTTTGTTGCCTAAATTAGATTGAAGAATTTCCTTTTCACCTTTTTTGTCTCACTTTATTTCCGTTGTGGACAATTTGACCTATTATTTTGAGAGACACATGCAAAAATGCAGAAAGGAACAGTGACTAAGCTAGAATCATAAGAAAAAAACATTATTTAGCGCAAAGCGCTAGATAACTATTATGATTTGTCACGAGAAGCGAGAATGTGTCATCGGTTTTGAATTTTGAGGTGGCTCGCTTAAATATTTTTGACTAATTTTTTGCAAAACTCATCTTCATAATGTACCGAAGAAAGCAGAATCGGCTTTTTTATCAAATGTTTCTATTTTGTTTAATAATCGAAAAACGTGTGAACAATAGCCCTAGGCATTGCGGGGAAGCTCAATGATTGCTGTATTAAATTACATGAAATTGAAAAAAAAGTTTCATGAAAATCGATAAATACTTGCAGAAATAATGTAAATCTATAGGGAATAAAGAACTTCTTTTGAACGCTGCACATTTTCACCAAATTGACGCTAAAGGCGGTATTTTGTCCACATGAGTAATCTCCAATCCAAAAATAGCGTGTTTCCAAGTATTTTTTATATAAGTCTGACTTTTATAATCAAGTTATAGTTTATTATTATAAATCAAGTAATTTTCTTCAGGATATTTAGTACTTTGTAAAAAAAAACTTTATTTTCTAAACAATTTTGTCCCCGTTCATCGTGAAAAAATTCAGAAACGAGTCCCCAATTGCTAAAGATCATAAACAAAAAAGCACTTTCCTTCAATAACTTTATTTCTAATAATAAAATATAGCTCAGTAAGAAAAGTCAAACTTATATACAAAGTACTTGGGAATAATCTACTTATGGATTTAAGATTACTCATGAAGGAAAAAAATACCGCCTTTAGCGTACATTTTGTAGAAATATATGCGGTGTTAATGCACAGAAGATTTTTATTTTACACAGATTTACATTATTACTGCATGTATAAAGCGATTTCCATTAGTCTTTTTTTCAATTTTTTGTAATTACATAAATAAATTCATTACCTTAATTTAAATTAATAAATGATTTTAAAAAGTCAGTTTTTCTAACTGACCGAGATGTCATAAAAAATGCCCGGGTCTGTTCGTTTCGGATAAATCGACTACACTCTCCAAAATCCCCTCTAAATTATAAAGTCGGTCCTTTAATCGTTTAAGTAGAATACTTTAAAGCAGATTCATTTCACATTTAAACGATCTAGTTTAACGCTAAAAGTATGTCCTTTAATGGTTAAACAATTGCATTTTAAAAGCCCAATGATGCGATTCCACGCATGCGCAATAAAATATTTTTCGACACTAGTATGTTCGATTTTAACCGTTAAACTGCACCTTCTACGCGTTAAAGTAGAATCGCTTATCGTTGAAACGATTCTTGGTTAAACGACTCGTACCTTTCTCGTTAAAGGACCTGTTTTAAAACTTAATTCTTAAACGATGGTACTTTAACCGTAAAAGTATTCCTTTATCGTTAAGAGAAAATTTCTGAGAGTGTAGAGTGTCTGCTGACTGGAGTTAGACGAAGGTGAACAGGGTCACTGTGGAAATACGTGTACAACTATCTCTGAGCGTCACTGCTGTTGTTCTCTATTTTGATTATTAAACAGAATATAAAAGTTTTATGGAAGAACCGATTACCACTCTGATAAAGCGCCTTCACAGCGCTTCTAGGCCTTGGTTATTCTTCGTTTTCATTCCCCAAATCCGGGTAAGGATTATGGCCCCATTCTAGACTAAAACAAGTGTAATCCATTCCAACTCGCTAACGAAAGTTTTCCTTATCTAAGAATATATAGTATTTTATAGAAAAGTTCAGTTTTTTCCAACAATTGCTACAAATTGCACCGGAAAGCAGAATAAACGTTGCGGTTCTGATTTTCAGCGCCTGTTCAGGAAAGAACCTTAAGTACTTTTTTTTGCCGCTCAGCGCACATAATTACCACATAACTACCAGATAACCTAAAGTTCTGTTCTTGTACAGTAACTTCACTGATAAATGTTGATTTATTTAGATGGTTTATACATTATTTTATCAATTAATGTGATATTTGTGATAATGGAATTTGAAAATAAAGTGTTTTTGCTGTTGCTCGAGAAGTGATAGTGGCAGTGAGATGGAAAAGCGTCCTTTTTTTCGTGTACCACGAACAGTAAGTACTCCGCGTACATAAACATTAATATAATTTTGCATTACTTTTTACACTTCATTCAGTGACTGTTATGTTACTCTAAAATTTGACTTATGAAATATCTTTCTAACAAACCAAAAGAGCGACAAGAGATCTTTAAAAATTTAAGACAAAAAAATTTTTGAACACGGAATCGCTTGTCATCGCTTCTCTTTTCTCAGCTACGTCTGTCAAATAAACCAGTATAGTATACATTATGGTCTACAGAGGCGGTACAAATCAGAGTAGCAACGTTCATTCTACTGCGAGAATGCAGTATCTATTCCGGAAAAGTCTAACAGTATCAAGTAGAGTAGATACATCTCCTTATGTTCCTTCGTGTGTCGTTATGTCCGCCTGAGTCATTTTTGGAATTCTTTCCGTCTCGAATGATCCCGATAAAACGTATGGCACTTCATAAGGTCTAACGCAGAAAAAAACAGTGCATATACCCTGGCGGACCGAAGGAACCGAATGGGGCCTCTGCAATGTACACGTAAAGACCCCATTGGGTCCTTATTCGGTTCCTTTTTGAAAAACTGAAAAAACAGCACGATCAACTTATAAATTTAAAAAAAAATTTTAATTTAGCTGCTATATCATCAGAGATTGTACCTTACCGACAGTAGATCAACCCTCCAAACGATGAAGGCAGAAAATCTACACAATATCGATCAAGTTAAGAATCTTCAATAACAGAAAATGCTTAACGTCTTAATAAGACTAGATGGAAAATAATATTTTTAAATTAAAATTATTTCTTGAAAAAAAGATCCTGCTCCGTCTTCACTCCATTGGGAATCGAACCACAAAACTTGTGATTTCCGGTCAGGTGCTTTTCCAATTAAGCTATTAGAGGGATCAGAATAAGAACTCTTAATTGAAGAGCATAACGCTAATTTTTAGCTCAGTGTTAATGGTACAAGTAATTATTTAAACTTTTCAAATTTATCTGCTATATCATGAGAGATTGTACCTTACCGACGACGTTAAGCATTTTCTGTTATTGAAGATTTTTAACTTGATCGATATTGTGTAGATTTTCTGCCTTCATGGTTCGGAGGGTTGATCTACTGTCGATAAGGTACAATCTCTGATGATATAGCAGATAAATTTAAAAATTTTAAATAAATACTTGTACCATTAACACCTAGCTAAAAATTAGCGTTATGTTCTTGAATTGAGAGTTCTTATTCTGATCGCTTTAGTAGTTTAATTGGAAAAGCACCTGACCGGAAATCAGAAGTTTTGTAGTTCGATTCTCAATGGAGTGAAGATGGAGTAGGATCTTTTTTTTCAAGAAACAATTTTAATTTAACCATATAAATTGTTGAAATTCGGATTCTACGTTAGAATTCCCTATATTTTGTAGGGGCTCAATTCAGTTCGTTCGGTTCGCCAGGGTAGATTGTTGTTAATAGAACGAAATAAAAACTCTTTATGAATCGATTAGTATAAAACTTCATTAAATTTACTATTTCTCAATCAGTTTAGGACCCAAATGGAGCTCGGGTGCGAACAGGTACATGCACCCTATACCATTAGGCAAGAAGCCCGAGATCAAATTTTCTAAAAGTTACTATAAATTTTGTCCCCAGCCCAAAAAACATCCGCTAAGTTTCAGAAATTTACAAAAAAAGATAGGCGTAACTAAAATAAAAGCTAACTATATACGCCGTATATTGAGATTTTAACAATAATACGTTCAAATATAATAAAAATAAAAGGGACTCTATATTTTTTTTAATTAACTGTGATAATCTCGCAAAAAGTCCTATCATGTCATTGTGACACTTTTTGTAGATTATATTAAAAACAGTGAATTACAAACAGAGTGATGCAGAATTACAGTTTTATATACAAAATTCTGCAATAGTTTAATTTTTGAGATCTTCAAAATAAATTGAAGACTACAAAACATGGTTTGAACTGAAAATGTAAGTAATTCATTTTGTTGTTCTAAATTTGTCTCTTTCAGTTGAAAAACCAACGATTTGTTTGAAAAGCATTTCTTTGAAAAAATTGGTTAATTAGTATAAAATTAAACTTTTGGTCTGAAAACTAGTTTATCATTTGGTTTTGAATGCATCTTTTTAGTTGCAAATTAAACTACGTTGTTAAAAATGTATGTACTTTTTGAAAAGTCATCCTTTTTGGCAGAAAACTATTTTTCTGGTTTTAAAATTCATCTATTTTTGTTGGAAATATTGCGGGTATGTACAATTTTGATGTTTTATCAATTTTTTGTACGAATTAAGTTTCTTGAGATACTTCATGTAATACGCTTCTAACTAAACAGGGAAGCAGCAAGCAAACTAATCTTGGGGAACGATTGAGTTTTGTTTAATAATACAGAGTGAGATGGAACTATCTTTTGGGTAAAGGACAGGAACATGCGAAGGCAACTTGCGATAAGGATTGAGAGAGAGGGGAGATTAGTGGTGAAGGTGGTAGGAGGATTCTATGTGTCTATCACATAAGATAGAAAAAGACAGCGCGAGAAAAAGTGATCTGGAGGAAAGGTGGTGAGGAAGGTTGAATAATGTAGTAGCTGAGTTTTCGATTTTGACTTTTCAGCCAAAAGAGAAACGGTTTTAGCGGAGATTTCGAGTACTGGTATGCCAGCTATTTCAGGGGAAACGAGCAGGCTGGTATGCCAGCTAGCTCGTTAGCGATGGACGGTACAAGGAGGAAGAAATGAAAGTGAACAACTGTTATTTTTAAAAGAAAGAAAATTCGTTCATTCAGTTTTATGTTACCATGATTATTTTTGTGTACAGTGATGATTTCGGTAAAGAGTAGTATACACGCTTTTCTACTCTAGAGAAAGGATGCGAATCTATTTGGTGAACGTAGGGATCGTTTCAAGCTGTAGATTTGTGTATGGTTGCTCGTTACCAGCTCCCAAACAAGTGAGGTTCCATGCAAGTACGCGCCGTTATATAGCGGACTTCGTGTGCGCGTTGCGTGAGAGACGCGCAGAGAGGAAAGAAACTGTTACGTCTCCAGCGCTGTTGTCGATTTGAAGACTTGTAGATTTCGATCTGTTTTATCCTGGATTCGTTGTCGACGTTGAGTGATAAAAATCACTAACCGCGCGAACTGGTCGAGGTTCAAATAACAGACACAACACAATAATTTAGAGAAAAAATCAATAGTTTTTATTTAACTTCAATTTAAATATTGAAGATTCTCTAATGTAGATTAAATGTCCTATTCCGTCGCCGAGAACAGTTTGTTTACACGAATAAGATTTCGTTCAGGTTTGACATTTCAAAAGTTTTATTTAATTAAAACAATTTAAATTAAATGGTTTCTATTCTCACTTCACTTAAAATAGAATTGCTGACGTCACATAATTTAATGCTAAATTAACCTATCATGATGAGGTGCGTTAAGCGCCGCCCTTATATTTCAAGCTAAAATAATGAGATTCTAATTCTCAGAAACGTATTTTTACGATTCTCGTCGATTGAAATTTTTCTGTGAAATCGGGTTATAGAACATATTTTACGGCATCTCAGGGGCGCCTTGTCGCTTCAACCCTGTAGATGGTAGATAATTTATGTATGCTCGCGGTTGAGATCAAACGCGCGGTAGTCGGAGATCGCGCGTGTCAAACCTATTTGGATTGATAGATCCATATATACATATGCATATATAGATCTATCTGAGTGTACATAGCTATTTAAATGCTAACTTCTGATCCTCTACAACTAGCTATTAGAAGTTATTAATTCGAGGTACAGAGAGGAGTTGTCATGTAATTTCCTATTGTCAATCATAATTAATAATTATTCTTTCTAATAATAACGATCTATTTCAATTTCTATATATACTAAATGTCTTGTATCATTTGAATTATTTCAAATGTTTACCGCTCTTAAAGTTATTAACTGGTACGAGGGTAGTTCAATAAGTCCTCAGAATGAAGTATAAAAACAATTTTTTTTGGGTAAATTTTTTTTTATTTTTCAACATAATTTCCTTGGAGCTCTATACACTTGGTCAATCGCTTTTCAAGTTT
>NC_046658.1:136018651-136027535 GCF_010883055.1 Belonocnema kinseyi | reverse complement strand
TTTTTTTCAATTGGTTATAAAAACACGTAAACTCAGAAGATGTGGACTGAGACTGCACCATATATCTAGTCGGGAGTGGTGCTGACTGAAAACAGATGATTTTGAGCGATTCGCGCGCCATCTGTTGGTCATTCTAAGGACTTATTGAACAACCCTCGTAAGTACTCAGTAATAGAGTGCTAGCGCCCTGATATACTTGTTCTAAAACAGCGCATGCTGTTACAAAACTCGGTGAACGGAGATGCGCGCGTCGAACTTCGCTGGCACTCTACTCACCTTCCTCGCCTATACTAGCCCTGCCGCCTTGTTGGCGTCACGGCTGACTGTGCTTTTCTCTGTGTCTCCCTTACCCAAAGGTCAAATATTTAGTTTTTAGGATGTAAGATAGTTGTCTACTGAATGAATAAACGTATTTTACGACAATTTTTTTAATCTATTATCAAAATATTTTCACTATTATACGAGCGGCGTATAACACCCTCCAAATCTCCGTCGTCCCTCTGGTAGATGTAAGAGCCTCTTCCAATGCATCCTCATACACAATTCTCTTGACGATCAACAGGGAGCCATGAGCTTTGTCATCTTAATAAGATTTTGTGAATCTTTTACCTTCCAAGCTTTAATCTGTCACTCGAGACTGTCAAGCGCATGGCGGATCCAATATCGCGGCCAAAATTTGGATTTTTTTTTAAATTGGTGTACAGGGGTTTTCGGTATCTCTGATCACAAATCCGAACTTAGATTTTGAACATTCGAAATGGCGGGCCAAAATTCAAAATATTTCTGAATTGTTTTTTGAAAGTTGGCACAGGCAAGGGGTCGCTGATCTTGAATCTGTATTAAAAATGACCAATATTTAGAATATTGAGGTTTTAAAAAATATACACCTACTTACCTAAAACAAGGATTAGCACCAATTTTCTGAATTTTCAAAATCTAAATTCAGAATCGGGATCAGTGACACCAAAAATCCTTGTACACTAATTTTTTTTAAAATCCAGAAAACTTTATTATTTTGAACGCCATATTCGATCCCTCATTTTGGATTTCAAAGTCTGATTTCAGATACATGATCAGTGACCCCCGGAAACCTCTGTATACCAATTTTCAGAAAAAAAATCAAAAATATTCCAAATTTCGGGCACCATATTGAATCCACCATTTTAAATTTCCAAAATCTGAGTTCATATTCGTGATCACTGACCCCAAAAACCCTTGTATACCAATTTTCAGATAAAATCCGAAAATATTCCCAATTTTAGCAGCCATATTGGATCCTCCATTTTGAATTGTTAAAATCTGTGTGCAGATTCGTATTCAGCGTCCCCAAAAAACCTTAGTACGCATTTTCATAAGGATATAATGAAATGTTTTTTCAATAATGAATTTTGTCAACAAAAAAGGCTTTTTTTATCTTTGTTTATAAGTATTAACAATTTATTTAAAAAATTTTGACCCTTTACATAAAAACTTCAATTTTCTATCATTCTGCGAGCATGAAATTAAAAAAAACCTGTGTAAAATCCAATAAAAACTACTCTGAAATCGCAAAAAATTATATGAAAAAAGGTGGGAATGCGGTATTCCCACCATGCCGCAAACGGTTAAACGAGAAACAAACACGAGAATTCAGGTAAAAACCACGCCAGCAGACTACAATGCAGCCGATCACATTCCGCTGTTCATTCTCAAGGAATCATATACAGTTTCACCTAAAAACAAACCACTACAAATTTTTAAATTAAGATCATGAATTTCTTGCGAAAAAGATGAATTTTCTATAAAATAGTTTAATTTGCAAAAAAAATTATAAGTTTCGACAAAAAATGGGAATATTAAAATTTGAGACTCTCTTAAATCAGTGGAATTTCGTTTCTACTTTCATCGGGTGGGTTAACTGGTTTCTAAGAAACATAAGTCATTCCTGGTTTGCAATATAATAGATTATAATAGGATATATAGTCGAATTTTTATTAAGTAAGGTAATAATGAATACAAGTTAATAATAATTGATGTTTAAACAATGTATTATTGTTTATAACTATCTTCTCTTAAATGTAAGTGCTAGAAAGTTGCAGTTTTTTCTGAAATGTTTAAATTTGCTTTGCCTCTTCACTTTTAAACAAATGATAAACAAACGTAAGAGAGTTTAATATCTAAAACAATATCTTTCTTTTTTATGAATATATGTTTCTGGGGGGGGGGGCTGATATGAAAATACGGAAGATTCCTAATTTTCCTTCTATGCGCTTTGCAATAAAATTCTGTTTATAATTTCGAACAAGTCATTAACATACCTAGAACTTCCGCCTATTGCTAATTATTCTATTGTTTAATTTTGTTTTCTTTTTAGTATAGCTTTTTTGCTTAAATTATTACTTCTTTAACAGCGGGAAAAGAGCAAAAATAATTCCCTTAAAAAAGTAAAATAATATTGCCCAAGTGCAAATTCCAATACGGCCCAACACTGGCCCAGCATTAGCAAAAATATTTCCGGAATTCGGCTGCCAGTATCGGGCCATAGCTGGATGTGTAGCTACGGTATGTACTCGGCGGTTGAGACAGGTTCAACACTGGCTGTCATTATTGGCCCACTATCAGGTCTAACTATAAGACGAAAAAGTTATTCAAAAAATAAAGAATAATTTATTGCGAATATTTTGACTTTAAATAATAATAGTCCTGTTAAGATTAAATTAATTTATTACATTTTTAAACATTATGTTACAAAATAAATTTTCTAACCCTACGAAGTATCGAACCTACATATCTATATACTTAAATCTATCGCCAACAATCGGCAGTGCTAACCACTGCACTAAACCTTCAAGTTGAAACTCGGTGAAAAAGCCATTCTCATAGCAACAATTTTTCGTTATATTTTGTGTAAAATTTGTTTTTATGTGCTTTAGACAATTTTAAAACGTTTAAGATTGACATAAAATATATCTTTTTCTGAAGATTTACAGTTTTCCATGAAGATGAAACGTAGAGTAACATTTTTTCACTTATATCTTTTTCGGGACTATGTATGACAGACTTATGACGGTGCTATTTAAAAAGCAATGATTCATTCTTATTCTATGACTATTTTTAAAATCAATTGTTTAGTTTCAACTGGATTTAACTAATATTAACGATTTTAAATAAAATTTACCTTAAACTATTTTTTTATGATGGGAAGTACATGTTAAAATTCATAGAGTTACCTAGATGGCGTTACCTCTGAATATAATTTTTTTCAGAAGAAAAAAACAGATTTTTTCTCGGTGTGGATTCTAAAAAATTAGATTTTTTTCGGTGTGGATTCTAAAAAAATGTTCGGATGATATGCACAATATTTGTGGGCAAAAAATGTGTTCAACCGTAATTCGTTAGCTTTCATCAATGAAAATACAACTTCAGTATCATGTTTTTTTTCAGTGTGAGTATACAATATTACAAATTCATTAACTTCTATTTGCTCCCACAGAATCAAGTTGGAAAAGCGACTCATTTGAAAGTCATGGAAACCCAGTCTCGAGTTCGAACACGGAAAGAGACAGACGTATCCAGGATCAAATAGCCGCCGATGCTTTGATAGGTAAATTACTTTTTTAGATTTTCATCCCACTAATTGATTGGATTGAGCTTTGGCATACTTTTTTGATATGGTCTTTTATCCATCAAAAATTATTTTTAAAAAACAAAAATTTTCATTTTTCAGGTAAAGTTTACAAATAAACATATTCGATTTTTATAAAAATATAGAAAGTACAATTAAATGTTTAAAAAAATGTTTTCCTGGATTATATCAAAGCGCATGCTTTTAAATTTTCCGTCTCGTCAAATTTCCGTGGTGGATGACCTGAAATGTAATTTTAAGAGTCCTATGCAAAACGACTATTCCCAACCCTGCGCGAAACTGGCCCAAAATGAAAACGTTCATATCTCTGCCAAAATTTAATTTAAAAAAAAAATCCGATGTGGTCTTAAAGTTTGAGTCAATACGTTTTCTGCGCTCAAAAAATGTATCTAATTTTTTAAACAGCTTGTAGATTTAGAAAAACATCAAAAGAGGATAAATGCGTTTTTGTATTTTCTTAGAAATAAGCGGAAGATGACATTTTTCTATTGTTCCTTTTTGAAGTTATGAAATTTGTTTTGAAAATAAAACCACAATTTCAACGCTAAATATTTAGGAATCTGTGCATTATAGAAAAAAACTCGCGAGAGAAAATGTGTTTGCTCTCACATCTAAAATAAGTATTTATAAAGAAAAAATAATCTAAGGTGCATTTTAAAGAAAATACATATACATATACATAACGTGTCATAAGAAAAAAGACAGCTCTTTTGTACATTTGCTACATTGCTCATCAAACTATGGCTTCGAACGAATCAGTTTTTTACTCATTTTTGTAGTAATGCCAAGTTATATTGGTGTCTCCTCCATAGAATTTATTAAATTCTTTAAAAGTTCATATATTGATTACATCGTAGAGGTTATATTTGGAGTCTATTCAGTAATGAATTTAGGTTGATCAGAAAAGTCACTATTTCACTTGAATAAGGAATAATTGCATAGAACGCATATTTCAAGTTCAAGTGATCTAATAAGCTTGATGCTTCAGAAAAATGATCCGATCAAGCTGAAATTCTCAGCACTTGGAACTCGATTGATTGAATTACCTCATTATTAGACTAAGCAATAACTCTAATAGAAAAGCTTCTCTATTTTTCTCAGAAGTTTAACAGAAATTCAATATTCTGCTGCACATATAATGTTCATCTTATATTTTTTTCTGTTATTTATGATGAGTAGACAACCCCTCCTTGCTCTTTCTTTAAAGTATTCTCATATAGCTGCACTGTGGACAACTTTACAGTCGATACTGTTTGTGATCTTGGCAATGATTTGGAGTTTTCGCCAGCCGTGGCTTCCTTTTGTAAAGGATTGATCCATTTTTATTTTTCAGTGTGCTTTATTTTTTTATCACAATCTATCGTCGAAAAATGTGATTTTTGAGGTCCTCTTGTCCGTTTTCTTCAGACATTAAAACGCAAATAAAATGTTAAAATTCCCGTAGCACACTGATAAAGATCCTAATTCTACCCGCCAGAATCTCCGCGGCCTAGAATACAACAATACCTTCAGTAAGATTACACAGGCCGACAAAATTTGACAAAAGTTAAAAGCCAGAAAGCAGACCTAACATTTTCGAAGTATTTTGTTGCGCTGAGTCCGAATCCGAACTCAAACTT
Organism: Belonocnema kinseyi; assembly: GCF_010883055.1. NCBI lineage: Eukaryota > Metazoa > Arthropoda > Insecta > Hymenoptera > Cynipidae > Belonocnema > Belonocnema kinseyi. Next base: position 136,022,291 of record NC_046658.1, on the reverse strand, counting down.
GCCACAAGCATGCTAACCTACCTGACCCAGAAATCACCCCTACCAAATAATAAGCAGGCTAACCCACCTAACCCTGGAAGCAGCAAATTAAGTCGTTTACATTTCGTGAAAAAATTGAATTCCACACTACAAGTAGGCTAACCTTCAAATGAAATTTTTCAATTTAGCGTATTAACCCATTAACGCCGAGATGGTATGCCATTGTCCCCTGAAAATGTTATCTAAGGGGTTTTCAAGGGTTTCTTTTTGATTGCCTCAGTTTTTTGTTATAACTCCTAGAAGAAAGAATATGGAGAATAGTTAGGGCTTTAAAAAAAAAGACTATTATGATTAAATTAATATTGTAAATTAGCATAGGATTTTCCAGCTTATTAACGAAAGACTCCATATTTTCCAGTCACTTAAGGCTGGACTTGGGGTTGTCCAGCTAAGCAAGAAAGTACTTAATATTTTTCAGCTTATTAAGGCAAGACTTTAAATTGCCCAGCCAATTATGGCACGCCTTTGGATTTCCCAGTCAATGAAGGCAAGACTTTTTATCGTCCAGCCAGTAAAGACGTGACTTTGAATCGTCCAGCCAGGCGAGGCAAGACTTAAGATTGCCTAGCCAGTTGAGGCAAGACTTGGGATTGTCCAGCTACGCTAGGAAGTACTTAATACTTTCCAGACAATTAAGGCAAGACTTTAGATTGCCCACCTAATCAAGGAAAGACTTTGAATTGCCCAGCTAATAAAGGCAAGACCTTGTATTGCCCAGCCACTCAAGGCAAGACTTTGAATCGCCCAGTCAGTCAAGACAAGACTTTGAATCGTTCAGCCAGTCAAGGCAAGACTTACGATTGCCCAGCCAGTTAGGGGAATACTTACGATTGTATGTCCAATGATGGTGAAACTAATCGCTTGTTTTCTTCTGGAAACGTTCGCACTTCATGTCAAATGATCGTTCAAGAGACTTTCATTTATGACTAACAGGGTCATTATCATTCCTTTGCAAAGACCAGCAATAGTCGGCCATCATTTTTACATTGCATGGACCTTCATAATGTTGCTCTTTTTAGTGAAACTCTTAATGGAAGCATTCAGCCATTTCTTCACTGAATGCTCCAACATTTTCCATTTTTCCGTTATCTAATGTTCATCCCTTGCACGACTGTCCCAAAGGCAAAGTAAGCGAGAGTCTCTAATGTTTCCTGATTGTACACCTATTATAAGATTTATCATTTTCAAGTCACTAAAAATAAGCCAATTATGGACAATGTATTTAACTTTTATCAGGAGTAATTAGAAAGTATGATACGATTCTTTCAGTGTAGTTGAGTGACCTACTGGAATTGCAGCGTACTTATTTCCATTACGTAATAGTATTGCTTTTAGACTCTCTGTAGAGGAATCTATGAAAAGACGACAATCCTCTCGCGTGTATAAGTTTATTTTATATAAATTAATGCATCCCTCGATATCATTACAATATACAATCCCACTGTCCATTAAAAAGTACTTGATAAACTTTTCTTCCCTATTTCTGTAAACAGTTACTCTAGTGCCAGGTAACAATAGTTTCCTCTCTTTGAGTGTTGAAGCGCAAAGCTCAGCTTTATCTTTTGGAAGATCAAGGTCACGTATAAAGTCGTCTAATCCGTCTTGGTCGAAAAATTTAGGACTTTCATCATCTGATTCTTCCCAAGAAGAATCTTCAGTTGCATTAGGATCTGTGTGTGCCTGTGTTATTATAACTAAATATTCAGCTAAAAACGAACGAAGGAATTTAGAAAGAACCCTGGATAAGCGAAAATGAATATCTTTGACATTTTCCATATACCAGGGATATCGTATATAAAAATGGAGACAGTCGAATCGGGATCAGTGATAGTTCAGATTTACTTTAGACATTTAAACGCATTCCACTACTTAAAATTCACGCCAATGTTAATATTTAACCAATTTTGTTTTCAGGTGATAATAATTTACAAGTGTTTTGATTTTGGGCAGTAACTATATTAAAATATCGACAAACGCGAAGAAAAATAACAAACTGAACTTAAAAAATGCATTACACGAATTTTGGAGAAATTCATTTTCTCGATAGCAGACGAAAAATTGGCTTTTGTGAGTTATTATATTTCTAAAGCAAGTAAATGTTGTTCTAATCTAAAGATAAAAAAATGATATAAAATCTGTAGAAAATAATGAATTTATGAACTTAGCAACTTCGTGAAAATTCCTGATTGACGAGAACAGTTTATTTAAAGTAACTACAAAAGTTTGTAAATTTACACTAATTATTTATTATTCAAATAAATTTCATAAGCAAAATCTTAACTTGAGAGTTTTTTAAATTTTGAACCATCTGAACATTTTAAACCAATTATTTTCTATAAGATAATGTATGCACTATATATTTAATAAGAATTAAAAAGGAAATCAAAACTGTATGATGGTAGAAACTTTCATTTTCATTAGTTTCAATAATTATTACTGTTTATTCATTTTCTCTAGTAATTTCATAATAGTCTGTATGCATTTTAGCACAATTTGGTGAACATGTGGCTACGAATGAAATTACTCAAATTACTCTCAGTTGCCTAAGCATTTGGCCAGATGAGATAAAAAATGCTAAAAATCACTTCCCGAGTTTAGCCGGGTTATCAAAATTCGAGTACAAAGCCCGTTGGTACGTCGTAGATGGTCACCCATCCAAGTGCTAGGGGTGCTCGAAATGGCTTGACATTTGGACTCTTCTCGAGACAAGATTATTTACAATGTATTTCTATGAAAATTTGTACGCATCAACATTTTAAATGTTTTTTTCAAAGTTGCATAAAAATGTTTAGTGTTGCGCAATAATTTATTCTGTATCTTGAGAGGGTAGCCATGCAGAGCCCTGCACAAATAAAACTAATTAAAGCAAAAATGAATATCGCGCGAAGGGCGCGTATGCACTTCTAGTTATAAATTCATTTTTTGGCTTAAAATTCAAAAATATGAATGAAAATTAATGTAAATATTTGAGCATGTTTGTATAATTTAAAGGGGCAGACCTGCGTCCAGTTTGGTATTTTCTAAACCATCTAATTGAAGAGTACTGGGGAAAAACGACTTCTGTCCATTTTTCCTTGAAATGGGCTAGCGGTACCATCTAGTAGCACTTTGAAAGTGCTATAACATACACTAATAAACACAATGAGAACAATTACTTCAGTCTATGAAAATACACTAAAAGGATTCACCGTACTACAGCGAAAAAGTATGTAACTATATTAGTTCAATAATACCTTCGAGTAATACGCTTCGTATAAATTAGAATTTAGTAGGTAAAAAAGTCGAACTAAGTCTCTTCAGTTCATTTGTAATTTTATCGATTTGAGTATAGAACAGATGCTTTAGCAATACCGAATTACATCGATTAAGCAAGTATTGAAATGAAGCAGTTCTTCATATAGAACTCGCAACATTCATGAGCTAAATATCAGCTGTTCTAAAGCATCGAAACAGACACTGTTCCACTTTTGTATCAGGTACGTAACGCAATTTGAATCATAGTGCGTCGATATACGAGGGTGGATTGATAAGTTTCCGGCCTGACCAAGAGATGGCGCCACTAGGCCTACCTTGAGGTGGCGTTCTATAGTACCATCCTTAG
>NC_046658.1:136008314-136018551 GCF_010883055.1 Belonocnema kinseyi | reverse complement strand
TGTATCAGCCTTGGAGGAGATTATGTTGAGAAATAAAAAAAAAAATTCTTAAAAACGTTGTTTTTCTTGGTCAGGCCGGAAACTTATCAATCCACTCTCGTAGGTATACTCACTCTGTTCCCTCAGTTCGACTCTGTTGGTTCGATTGACGACGAATAGCGAGGTTGCAACGAATCTATAACGTAGGAGCTTCGCGTGAGCATTGCGCTGAGTTGAGGCGCCGGACAATATGTGTTGGGAAAAATTAAACAATAATTATTTGAATATCAAATCTCACGTGCTCTCAAATTTTACCGGTGCACGTAAATAATTAAAGTAACAAACATCGCTCATACAATAAAGTGCGAGAGTTAAGGATGATGGACGGTCAAAATTACGATAATGCTGTATTGAGATATTCGGAGATATAGAAAACTATTAGAGCAATCAAGGAACGCCAGCTGATCGAATAAATAAGATTTAGGTTGTTTGCAATGCAAAATGCAAGCCGATTGTTAATCTAACCTGGTATGTCCTGCGTTTGCGGGCAGTGCAAAACTGTGTTTTGCAGTAAAATATAAAAATAAGTGTACACCAGGTCATGTGGAAGATCATCTACGAGAAATTTTTAAAAATTTAAATTTTGTCCATAACCAAAACAACTACAAATGGTGAGACGACGACCCGGGTGCGTAGGATCGTGCACCAAGTAGTTTAACACATATTCCACAAGAACCTTTCAAAAATTCAAATCTTGACAACACGAAAAATGACTACCAATGGTGAGGCGATGACCCGGGTGCCCCCGATCTTCCAGCAGGTCATTTAAAACGTCATCTATTAAAACTTTTTTAAAATTTTAAAGAAGGTCGTGTATAATTCGTATTACAGTACCTGGTGTACGACTCTGCGGACCTGGTGCACGATCAGGTGCACCCGGGTCATCAACTCGGCAATGAGAGTTATTTTGGGTGTTGGCAAAATTTTAATTTCAAAAAAGGTCTGGTAGAATACGTTACAAACTACCTGGTGCACGATCCTCCGCAACCAGGTCTTCGTCTCACAATTTGTAGTTGTTTTGGTTCCGGATAAAATTTAAATTTCCAAAAAGTTCTCGTAGGTGACCTTCTAAATGACCTGGTGCGCGATTCAGCGCACCCGGGTCGTCGAATCACCACTGAGTGTTATTTTGGGTATTGGAAAAATTTTAATTTTGACCAAATTCTTGTAGAATACGTATTGAGTTACCTGATGCACGATCCTGCGCACCCGGGCCGTCAAATCATCATTTGTAGCTAACAATGTTAAAGAAAAAAAGTTCACAAACAGTCAATTTTTTTTTAACAAAACAACAACAATTTTTGGTGTTGGAAAAATTTGAAAGTTCTTGTAGAATGCGTATTAAATTACCTGGTTCGTCGAATCACCGTTTGTAACTAACAATGATACAAAAAAATAATGATTACAAAAAGTTAATTTCTTTCGAAAAAAACAACTTTTAGTAAAAATTAATAAAATTCAGTTTTTTGTGATAATAATTTTGGTTTGAGGAACGTTTATGACACGTTTTAACGATATGTCGAACAATTAAATTGAGATTTGTTATATAGTAATATTTTGTTATAAAAATGGTTTCAGCGGATGGAATGTGCAAGCTTAAAATTTTTATTTTTGAAAACTAATGAATTTTAGATTCAAAAATGTAGACGCCCGTATTTATATATTTTAGCGCAAAACACAGTTTTGCACAGCCCGCAAACGCAGGACATACCAGGTTAGATTAACAATCGGTTTGAATTTTGCATTGCGAACAATCTAAATCTTACTTTATTCGATCAACTGGCGTTCTTTGATATTCCGCTAGTGTAACATATCTCTAACTATCTCAATACAGCATTGTCGTAATTTTGACCGTTCAACATCCTTAACTTTCGCACTTTATTGTATGGGCGATGTTTATTACTTTAATTATTTACGTGCACCGTTTAATTTTAAGAGCACGTGAGATTTGACATTTAAATAATTATTGTTTGATTTTTCCCAACACATTTTGTTCGGCGCCTCAACTCAGCGCAATGCTCACGCGAATCTCATACGTTACAGATTCGATGCATTCTCGCTATTCGTCGTCATTCTAACCAGCAGAGTCGAACTGAGAGAACCATAGTGAGTATATCTATATCGACACACTGTTATTCAAATTTCGTTAGTACCTGATACAAAAGTGTAACAGTGTCTGTTTCGATGTTTTAGAACAGCTGATATTCCACTCATGAATGTTGCGAGTTCTACATGAAGAACTGCTCCATTTCAATACTTGCTTAATCGATGTAATTCGGTATTGCTAAAGCATCTGTTCTATACTCAAACCGATAAAATTACAAATGAAATGAAGAGACTTAGTTCGACTTTTTTACCTACTGAGTTCTAATTTATGCGAAGCGTATTGGTCCAAGGTATTATTGAACTAATACAGTTACATATTTTTTCGGTGTGGGTAAAAACGACACGAGTCGGAGCTTTGAATGTGATTTTTCTCAAAATCAGCTGGAGTGGACTGAGGTCGTTATTCCCCTGTGCTCTTCAATTGTTATGGAAGTAATTAACGTTGCTTTCGTTGTTCTGCTTCCTCTTCTGTTACGAAAAGTTGTTTTCAGAGTTTTCAGAGTGTAGGGCTAGGCTCGCTTATAACAAAAAATTTTTTTTTCCAATGTTTGAGAGCTCACTTGTTTATTTCGGTTATTTTTCCGGCCGTGAGTCTGTACGTTGTAACTTTTTTCCCAGTTAGGAAAGTAAGACAAGAGTAAGCATAGGATGACCTTGGCTTTTCGCCCCCTGCTCTATAGGCTGAAGAGAAGATTTAGGCGAAATGAAAGATAGAAAGAAGGACTGAATAGCATATAATAATATAGGCCAGTTTAGTCTAAAACGTCGTCAGTTGCGACAAGAAACTCTTTATTAGTAGAGATGGTATTAGCAGCAACTACTTGGATGGTAACAGTACCTAACCAGTTTTGTGCGACAACAAGTCGTCGTTATTCCTACTATGTAGGTTATATTAGTGAGGCTAGTATTTGCCTAGATAACACAAAGTCGGCACGATGCCATTCTATGCGCGGGCACGCAATCCGATTGACAGGTCCACTGTTCAGGCACATGAGTGGCGCGGTGTAAGCGCCCTTGCTGGCACACAGAAAATCGCCGATCCTCCAATGTACGCCGAAATCGGCGTTCAAGTGAGTTACAACAAATTTAAGCCACACAGGTTCATTCGGAGAATCTAGAGGAAAAGCATCATTTAGACAATGTTTTTTCTCATCCAGAGCAACGTGAAGTGTCGTCTACGTGCCGGCTATATGGAAGCTCGAAATGCCAATGAATGGATTCCTCTAATTATAGTTATAATTATATTTAAAAATATTAGTTTGAGGTGCATACATTAAAAATTTACATATATATATATATATATATTTAAAGAAATACTTTTATTTTTATTTTGATTCCGGAAACTCAGAAAATTTTTCGGTATCTTCAAGTGTTTGAAAAGTCAAACTAGCAAACGCAAATCTTTTAAACAAAAAATTTAGACATTCTTTCAAGCCTTTCAGACGTTGCCGATAATTAAAGGAGTCGAATTTTTATCAGATCTTTCGGAAGAGTATTTCTCACATCTTTTTCAAAAGTTTTTCACAAGAACGGACCAATTGTTTAGCAAAAAACAAACTATTTTCGACTGGCTCTTCATAAGTTTGCTTCTGTCGCAAAGCCCATCTTGGAATTTAGGAGGACGCGTAGGGAAAGGTGAGAAATTATATTTGAATCTTTCGTCAGTAGAGGGCTTTTAGTTTTCAGGACATTGATTCTAACTATGGAATGAATCGTTTTAAGTTCTTAATGAAATGTAGTTCGAAGGATTTAAAACTAAATGGAGAAGTGCAGGTTTCCTTCTACAGAAACGAATCTGCACCATACAATTGATGTATGATGAAGTTAGATGAATTGAATAATCCAGATTACACTCTTCATTATTCAATTGTAATGAGTAAGAAGTTGCTGCATGTAAATTTGAATAGGAAAATCTTAAATCAATTTTCTTTTGTGAATTGGGATCTGAAGTCTTGGGTGCACACCTGTCACGAACTTGTGAAACCAGGTATCATTTTGAAATTACATTTTAAATTGAGCTTAAAACCAATTTTAGCACTGTTTTTACTAGTTTAGGCAATAAGTGAATACAAAAAATTAATATTTTTCGGAAACTAAGTGTTGAATGTAGAATTTTAATCGTATTCAGTGAAAAAAAAGACATTTCCTGTTAAAACTGTTTTTTTCCAGAGAATAATTACTTTATTATAGCATATAAGTTTCAACACACCATAAGGTAAAATAAACTTTAGTTAGTGCATATAGCAAAATATTTGGTTCAAAATATACAAAAAATATTAATTATAGATGATCAGAATTGAAATATGAATTCTAACCTAACTTTTAGGTTATAATTTTTTAGATCGTAAATATTTCATGTATAAATTAATCAAAGTTATTTTAAGCCCACTTTTATGTCAAGGTAAGTTAATTAAAGCTTTTAATGTGTTTAAACATATATAATATACTAAAATAATTACTTTTTGATAAAAACAGTTTTAACATAAATCGTGTTTTTTCGCTGTATACGATAAAAATTGCACATATGAAACACTTAGTTTTAAATAAATAATAATTGTTTCAATCCACTTAGTAGTTTAAATTATGCGAAATAATTAAAAAATGGTTCTTAAGCTTAAATTATAATTCATCTTCAAAATCCTACCTGGTTTCGCGAGTTTACATTTTGGCCGCATTGAAAAAATAGATGGCGTATTGAACCGCAGCGGATCCCAGTAGTATTATTACGATTAACCGTCGTTTCTTAATCGATAACGAAGTATTTCTTGGTGAATCGTAAAATAATCGCTTCTCCGATTCATTGGTGCATCTAACCTATCGTTAGAAATCTGCAATTCCTCTTTAAGATACACATTTAATATGACTTGAAATAAGATTGAAACGCGGCCAATCGTTTCTTGATTCCTGGATATCTACGGTAGAAAGTCATAGCGACAACAAATAAACACCGACCAAACCATATTATAATATTAAGAGTGCGCAAACGAAAATGCGCCTTTCTCTGTTTAATAATTTATTTTAATGTTTCGTGCGACGTGCTTCGAAATCTTTTTTTTTGTAACTTTTCGCATTGAGTTTTTTGCGTTGAAGAAAAGTGGCAAGTACAACATACAAATAATTTAATATCTTTCATCATAATGTGTCAAAATCCAGTTAGTGCATTATAATTTTCAATTGAAAAAAGAGTCTTTAACCTATACACTTTTTGACTTACTCAACTGAAGAGCATAGTTATTTCTGATTTTGATATTCACAATTTTTTAAATTTTCAATTAAAGATTTTACAAAGCACTATTTACATATATTTATTATGTATTTATTTCACGCAACCACACCGAGACCTAACCTCTATAGTCTCAGATTAACTATACTTTATTATCATGTAGACAACAATATATATTCTTAAGGTAAGAGGGCCTCCATCTTATATTAAAAATATATACTTGGCTCCTATTTCAATTGCAAATATTCTTCAATTTAGCGTGAAATTTAAAAAAATTAAAAATCGTTTTTCCAGTGAAATACTAAGGACTACTACCAAACCAACTATTTTTTAAGTGCATTATTGATAAAGGCCGGAGGGAGAGGTGTTGGTAATGAAATGAGGAGCGAAATTTAAATGACTTATTTAATGTCTTAGCAGTCTACAAAACCATTTTTGTCTAGAATTTTACAGGTCAAATAATCAAATTCTTCGTTGACTTAAGAAATCTGAAATTTGAAACAAGTGATTCTTAAGCGGTGCCCTTTTTGGATTGTACACTCGTAAACAATTCCAAATTAAAGTTCTTTTATTTACAATGCTTTAGTGTCTAATTTTTGAGTGATTTACTTTAAGATTCATATTTTTTTTGTTTTATTTTACTAATATCTGTTGTTTCTTTTGCAGAAGTGAATGAAAGGAATAAAGAATTACGGTTAGCTTCACCACCACCGGGATTCGAAACTGTATCACGGAATTTGACACTTGGCAAAACATCAAATACAAGGCATCGGAAACCAGGCTCACCTGAACCACCACGGGGATTAGTACCTATGGAACGAAAAATGGGATTCGGCACACAATCGGCAATTGTCTGGTTTGGATATACTGCAATTGAGGTGTGGGTAGATAAACACTCAAAAGTGTGGCATGTTTACATGGAAGACGGTTATTATGTTCTACCCGAATATTTTAAGCATAATAATGTGTTAGTGCGCCATGCTATTTTTGGAAACATAAAGTTGATAGCATATATAGATGCGAGCGGAAACCTTCTAGGAGTCAGACCACCGCCTTCGGCAGGTATGTTAATATGGCATATGATTTTTGGTACAGGTAGAACCAGCGATTTATCAAAGTCTCATTAGTTTGTTTGTGATTTTATGGTATATAATAATCTTTAACCCTCTCAGCCCAGACTGGGTTAATTTTACCCGGTCGATATTTTCGGTTCGCTGAATCTTTAGAATGCGGCAATAAGAAGTTCCAATGAGTGTGTGTAAAAAATATTGGGGGGGGGGGGCATACTACTATTCGATCAATTGACTAGTGCCAGTCGGGCCTTAACAGCTGAAGGTGACGCATCGAAATTTTGTGTGCGGGTCTAAACTACCCAGGCTAGGCTCAACGTGTGAGAATCGACTTTAGAACAAAATCCAACACAAGGTAAATAACACTGTATATTATGATACAATATAGGAACTAATACTAAGATATATTTTTTCCTACTTTCCATTTGAATGTGAGAGAATAATGGATGTTTCTTCTGATTTTTTTAAGCATTTGCAAGCGCGTGACGCGCTCACTCGCTCGTCGAGAGCCGCAAGTCGTTGCGGCGCCTGGACAACCTCAGGAGGAAATGGAGCATACTTTTTACGATGAAAGTAAAGGGATTGACGGGTCTAAATTCATATTAGATTTGTCAAAGGCTTCAGTTAAGCCTTTTCTTGCAACTCGTTTGACGCTCTTGACTCTTTCCTCTTTTTTGAGGAATATGATTCATGAGTTGTTGGCTTATGAAGAAAGGCCAGAAATGCAAGTTCCACGAGATTATTTTCAAACGAATGTACTTCAAAACCGAAAGCGTTGTCAGTTTTTTCCGTCTAGTCTCGACTTGCACAAAGCCAATCTGCTGAGTACACACAACTAAAAAATGCTTATCTTGTAAAACCTGCTATTCTTAAGTTTCTCCATGAATAAATGGTGTGAATTTGAAAATTTATGGTTGATTTATATTATTACTGAATACCTGTATACAAACATTAAGATGAAAAAGATAATACACGAAAAAACCATTTATATTATAAATGTCAAAATATGGCAATTTTCGTTGAGCCGGAAAAATATGTTTTTTTTTTAATAAAACAAAAAAGTGCTTCCAAGGTCTTAGATTGCAACTCTAGCACTTCACAATTATTATAGTTAAAAATAGTTTTTTTATTCTACGAGCTGTTAAACCAAATAATGCACAGTGAGGACCTCTTATAGAGCTTTTGTCTTGGATCGTTTCTTCAATTTCTCTTACTTTAAAATGAAGCTATTATACAAATAGGGAAATTTTTTTAAGACTGAGTAAAAAATTAAGTTAAATTACATTTTTCAAATTTGACAAAGTATTATTTCACGGCTAGTTTTCAGTTATTGTTGAAATATATTATTTGTTAATTTAGTAACTGCTAAGAAAATGAAATGAACTAATTTCATAAATTTGAGTATGGTTTTTCGTATAATTTCAAATTTTCCAATTTTATTCTTTAAATGCATAAATAATAAAGAATAAAATTTTTTTAATCATTGGACATCACGTAGTTTTATTTCTAAGGATTTAAAAAAATTTTTTGAATTTTAAACCCTTTTGAATTGAAGTTTTCCAATTTGGACGATATTTACATTAAAAATGTCTATAATTTAATTACTAACTTTCAAAATTTTCATTTAATTTGGAGACAAATCCAAAATCAGGAACAATCAAATTGCGGAAAATTAATGATATTACCAAATTGAAATACTGCTGATATTATGATATATTCGATACTGCAAACTTGCCGATTCATTATATTTTCTATATCGAACAACTTGAAAATCTAAATATTTATATAATCATTAAATAATGATACAAAAACTTATATATAAAAATAATTGTTTTGTTTAATTTAAATATTTTAAATTTTATTTAGCATTTAAGTTTTATTTATTATAAAAACAATGTTTGAATTGTTACGATTTAGATATATTCCTCTGCTGAAAATTCAATTGTGTAAAATATTATTTTATAATTTCGCAATTTTCTTTCGTTAATATCTGTTATCGGTCATTTTCGTAAATTTTGCAAAACGTATCAAACATTTTTGGGAATTTTGCATTTTAAATGTATTCGCTTTCATCAATTTGGTGGAACCTGGAATTTTATTTTACGGGATTTTTTACTCGTCCTCAGAAATAGTCAATTCTCGACACGAAAAGAAATTTCAAGAGATTAATTCACGGGACTTATCGTATATCTTATTCACGCTTTGGCGCAAGAACTAAGATTTCGGAACCCATGCTTTTAAAGCAACTGCTGGTAATCTGAAAGCAAGGGTTTCGAGATCTAAGTTCTGGCGCCAATGCTTATGAAGCGAAGCATAAAAGAAAATGTAAACTGGAAGGAGAATTTGGTTGCAGATAATAGAATTTTGTGGTAATTTATGAAAGTTACCATACGTAATTGACCAAATTACCGTAAATGACCAAAAGCTTCCGCAAATTTCTGAAAATTACCCAAAATGTATAGAAATTTTAAAAATTAATTTTGGGTGATTTATGATAATTTTCCATATTTACCTGTATAATCACCATAAATGACTGAACATTTTTTATGTTTCTGGAAATTTATAGACATTTTTTAAATGAGTTTTTGGCAATTTATTATCAGTTACTATATATTACCTGTATTATTATCATAATTCACAAAAAATTTCCAGAAATTTATACAAATGTGTCAAGTTTAATTTTTGATAGTTTATGGTAATTTACCATATTTTGCTGTAAACTATCATACATGTCTAAAAATTTGCATTAATTTTCGGAAATTTATTGACGTTTTAAATTAAATTTTGGGAAAATTTATCTTAAGTTACCATAAATTACCCTCAAAATTACCGAAAACCATGCTTCCTTAAAAGTAGGCTAACACTATACCTTTTACTCCCTAGGGAGTGAAAATTTAAGTCAGCTGTGAATAGTGAAATATATATATGAGCTCCAATTTTACGAAAATCATCACACTCATCATAAAAACGTTACAAAAATTTTAGTTGCAGATAATAGAATTTTGCGGCAATTTATGGAAAATTACCAAATATAATTAATGAAGTTACCTTAAATTAGCAAATATTTCATAAATCTCCGGAAACCTCCGAAAATTTATAAAAACGTTTAAAAATAAACTTTAGGCAATTCGTGGCAAGTTACCATAAATTACCCTTAAAATGACTGTAAATCATGCTTTTCTCATTTGAAATCTAATCTAGGCTCAATTCATGACTGTATTTCGAAAATGTCAGAAACTATCCAGGTCTTATAAAATACCATATGCGCCAAGGGGGACAGTAAATTTCTCGACTCTTAGAAAAAGTCCCTCTTCTCCTTTGCAAAACTTTTAATTTAAAATGTGTGATTTTTAAATGCTGTTTTTTCTAATTATAAACTCTTAATATATTCAAAATAAAGTTAAAATTTTAATTTTCATAAATGTTTATTTTATTTTTAAGGGGAATCATCGCTGAATCCTACTCCAACAGAATGGTATATATATTATTCGCAAAGAATTTTGAAGGTAACGGTAGATCCTGCAACCAAGACTGTGAATGCACTACGGCTCTTTGATCGCGAGTATCTTGCTTATGGGGGTTCAACCATAGATTTTGTTGTAGCTTGCATAGAATTTTATGTCCATAAAGATGGGAATAAAAAGATTACGTCAGCTTTGATTGCACGTCCATATGTTTATAGGTACGGATAGATTATTCCATAAACAAGAAAAATAACAAAACGCACAATGGTGCGAATTCGCACCCGAAATATTTTCATTTTGTTGGCATTTACGCAAACACAGCTGCAGCGGATTAT
>NC_046658.1:136001756-136008214 GCF_010883055.1 Belonocnema kinseyi | reverse complement strand
AGTCAGCTGGTAAGGTTATGGCTACAGTTTTTTGGGATGCACGTGGAATTATACTTATTGACTACTTGGAAAAGGGTAAAATAATCACTGGTGAATATTATGTATCATTATTAGAGCAGCTGAAAGAAGAAATTTAAAAAAAAAACGACCATATTTGGCGAGAAAAAAAATTCTCTTTCATCACGACAACGCCCGAGTTCACACATGCTTCGTTTCAATGGCTAAAATTGAAGAACTAAAATTCGAATATGTCGAACACCCACCGTATTCACCAGATTTAGCCCCCAGTAACTTTTTCTTATTTCTAAACTTGAAAAAATGGCTCGGTGGACAGAGATTTCCAGACAACGAAGACGTCATTGCCTCTGTAAGTGCTTATTTTGAGGAACTTCCGAAAACGCACTTTTCTGAAGGATTAAAAAAACTTGAAAAGCGATTGACCAAGTGTATAGAGCTCCAAGGAGATTATGTTGGAAAATAAAAAAAAAATTACCCAAAAAAAATTGTTTTTATACTTCATTCTAAGGACTTATTGAACTACCCTCGTATCTGCATTAGCAATTTTTGTAAAACGTGACACCTTTTCGCCTTCCATATTAGTTATTGTATTCTAAACCCTAACTTAATCATTAAAAAAAATTGCCTAGATTTCCAAATATGATAATAAATTATCATATTTGAAAAAATTGAGGGGGAAGGTTCTCGAGACCGCGACTTTATCATAATTATTATATATTTCACTAGATGTATGAGTCCAGTACTTGGAAAGGAATAAAACCATAATGTCTTTTCGAGGATTGGTTCAGCGCTGACAATGCAACCATTTATGGTTCTTCGAGCCAGTCATTAAACCTAGGGGCGAATGTCCATGGAAATCCTTCTACCAATCTATTATATAAGCTCTGGAACAGGTGGATGCCACAGAGAGTTTTTTCTTCAGTCTTTGTTCCGGCTTTATTCGTCGGTCTTAGTTCAGTTCAGTCTCAGCCAGTTCTTCTGAGAAGTCTTTCGGTACGGAGTGTCAACCCTGGGATTCGGGGTTTCTAAGAATACCAATTTGTTGTGACAGTTTCCTTATCCTAACAAACATTCACCCCTTACATCTTTCTCTCTTGCATGTGTGAAAAATCTCATTAATCCATTCTTTCCAGTCGGAGTGTCAACAAATCTATTGGAGTATCCATCATCTAACCTTTGCGAATCTTTTCTTCCACACGGAATATTTTATGTATGACAACTTAAATAAATTGATTTGATTGTAATTCATGTGTTTCCTGATTCATTGACTTGTGTTGGCTCATCCCAATTGTGGTACCATCCGACTACAATTAAAACGAGTATTTAGGGAATTTAGGCGTATATATACGTTGTCAAGACGTTACAGAAGCATTCAAATTTTGATAATAATTAAAAATTGAAAACTTCTTAATGTCAATAATTTTCGATACTAATTAATTTAAATTTGAGAAATTTCATTTAAAAGCTAAATTTAACGTTTCAAAGTAAAAACTTCTGAAATTCTGTAATTTTAAATTATTATTATATGTAAAACATAATTTATCAATTTAATTTTAAATTTTATTCAAAGGGCAAGCATTAAATTCAAGGTCATTTTCACCCTATAAAATTGAAAAGTTTTCAATTATAGACTTTGGAAATTAAATCATTTGAAAATGAAAGTTGATAGTAGAAAGTAATGTAAAATTTAAGTATAAAAATTACAAAGCAATGGAACTTTAAAAATTAAATCACTCTGAAATTCATTCAAAATGAAGTCACCTTTTAAAAATTAATTTTTTTAAGCTTCAACTACGAATTGGATAATTTAAGGATACTGCATTGAAAATTAAAAATTAAAAACAAATTATAAAGCAATTTATCAATTTTTTGGAATTTATCAAGGCACTTAAATTTTTAATTATTCAAGTATCAAGTCGGACGGGCCGAAAAACTCCAAATTGAGTTTGATTCAAACTCTTTCAACCTAAAATCCTGACAAATCTTTAATATTTAAGGCAGATTTAAATATTTAAAAAATTATCACTTTTAAAATTGTTACTAACAACATGCGAAATCAATCAATTCTAATTTTAATTTCATCTCGTTTGAAAAAAAACTCGACGATCAGATTGAAAATTTAATTATTTGGTTAAAAAATAGACTTTTGTATTAGAAAATTCAAGCATGTGGTTAAAAATTTATGTACACATTTTGTTCAAAATTCATCATTTTGTCTGAACCTTTAACCGCTCGGTTGAATATTGAACTTTTTTTATTTCTTCTCTTTCCGAATTAATTTTGTTAACTATAAATTTAATTATATTATTTTTAGATAAAAATTTAAGAATTCCAGCAGAAATGTTATTTTTTGTGGTTAACTATGCGAATTTTTTGTTGAAAATTAATCTGCTTCGGTTATGGTTTCAACTAAATTATTTAAATCCGTGTTTTTACTTAAGTTTAACTGTTTTTTTTCTTCAAATTTTAATTCAAATCTTTTTTGAAAAAAATGTCAATTAATACGTTTTTCGTCAAAAATTATATATTTGTTGGAAGTAGAACTACCTTGCTATCAATCCATTTTCTTGGCATTAAAGTTTCATCGTTTCAGTTAAAAATCGATTAATTGGTTTAATACATTTGTTTCACATTCGTAAAAAATTATTTTTGTTTTAAAGGTTCATCATTTTATTCAAAAAATCATCACTTAGTTTAAAATTTAAATCAATGAATAAATTTTATATCAAAACTTAATTTTGTATGAAAATAGTTGAATTTTCAACAAAAAAATAAATTTTCAGCAAAAGAGTTTTTCTACCCAAAAAATATGACATTAAAAAAAACTTTGATTTTTAATCCAAACATTTATAAATTTATTTATAATTATATATTGTCTTTTCTGGTAGAATGTTAATCTTAATTGCAGAAAATAAATTTTAAACATATAATCTTCTTGGTTGTAAAATTCGTCTGCCTGTATGGAAATTTTATATATTTTCTGGAAAATTAATTAATTTTTTCGCAAATTTTTGTTATTTTTATATAAAATTCTTATTATTTTTTAAATTTATCACTTAAGTTAAAAATTATTAGGTATAGGCAACCACAAAATTTTAGGCAACTAAAACAGGTATATCAAAACCAAAACAATTGCATTTTTTACAAAAAAGGATCCATTTTCAACAAAGAAGCGTAATTTTTAATTTAAAAAAAAAAAGAACTTTTAACGTAATCCATAACATTTGGCACACACGTTATCTTCCTCATTCAGAATAAACTAATTTTTCGTTTAAACTTAATTATTTCGTGTTGAAAATTCTGATTTAATATTTTTGGTTGAGATTTCATCTTTTTGGTTGAGTATTAGATTAAATTAATTGAAAATTCAAATTTTGAATTACAAATTTTTCTCGTTTAAAGTTGTACTTTTGAATAAACTTTTTACAAAATATTAAAATTTGAATCTAATGTAATGAATATTTAACAAAATAGATCAAAGTAAAACTTAGTAATTGAATTTGCAGTAAAAAAAGACGCATTTTTGATAAAAATTTAATAGTTCGATTTTTCACTGAAGACAATCACTTTTCATTGAAAAAAAGATCATTTAAATATAAAGTTGAAAAAGTATTTTCAACCGAAAAAAAATTTTAATCCATAATTAAATAGCATAATTCACGTTTTGGCGTACGTTTTTAAGGTATGAAAGAAAAGGATGAGTTCAATGTCCAGCTGTTTCAAATAAAAATTGAAAAAGTTAAAGCTTTTTCAGAATTTTTGAAACTTTCTTCCTCATATTAAAAAATTTTAATTTGAACAATTTTCCCTGATGATTTTTTCCGATAAGAATAAAATTATCACAGTCATGGCATTTTCAGAATCTAAAAAAAGCCAAAATGAATATTTCAAGCTGAAAAACGGACGATATGTAAAAAAGTTTATAGAGATAAAAAATTTTCTTTCATTAAACCATACAAGATTATCACGACAAATCTTTGAATTTAATAAAGAAAATAATGAAAATTTAAAATTTCATTTTTCAGGCAAACTATGCGAGATAGAAAAAAAAAGTTCAGAGAAAAAATTTGCATCCAAGAAAGATCTCAAAATTTGTTAAAAATAAAATTTAATAGAATGTATAATTTTTCTTTTATTAGTGAAATACTGTACACAAGCCACGAAGAAAATAAATAGGAAATGTTGTTCAACCAAAAAAGAGCTAAAACCTATTTTAAATAATTTTCTACTGATACGCGTAGTTTTTGTTTTAATCGTGAAAACTGACATTAAAACAAAGAACTTAAATTTTTGTTATGACCTTTAGTTTTAAAAGTTCTCTTTAAAGATTTCGAGTGCGTACATTTGTCGATAATAATGCAGTTACTTTTCAACAAAAAAAAAACTTTCCCCTTTTTAAAAACTGGTTGAAAAGAAGCAATTCGTTAAAAAAGGGAAAAGACATAAATATAAAAGATGTAAATTAGTACAAAAAATTGTAATTAATTTAGAACTTTTAGTATACATTTTTAATGAAAATGCATTTTTAAAAGCCAACGACTCTTCCCGATGACATTTTTATAAAAATGTCTCTGGATTTTTGGGTCACAGCTTTCAAATATGATGTTAAAAACGGAAATTCAAGATACTTTGATATCTCTTTATGTCTTCTATTTTATATATCTTATATATTTTTATATCTTATATTTTTCTTTGCTTTGCACAAATACGGGCGAAACAACATTTTCTTAAAGCAATATCAAATTTTTAAGTTCAATAGAATATTTTATCTTTCGGATTCGTCTTAATATTTCCACAAAAATTATTTATACACACAAATCATTTGAAATAACTTAAACGAAATCGAGTTATTCGTATCGAAATTTTGGTTTGAATAGCCCACATCCTAAATTTAAACAAAATATGGTTTTTTCAGATTTTAAACAAAATATTTTTAAAAAATTTAGGAATTGTGAAAGACTCTTCATGAATAAAACACTTTTTTTTAAATCCTAGGGACATTGAAAATTAGTTCTAAATTCGAATGTTTTTATTACTTCAAATGGAAACATTTTTAGTATAAAAGTTCAATTTTTTTAAATATATTGACAGTGAAAAATGTTTGCGAGTCGGGGGTAAAAGCGAAAACTGACCGAAAAAATTTTCTTTCTTCGATTGAAACGGTTACATTTTATCTTCTCCAATCAAGAATTCAATCCTTGAATTAATGGAATTCTCAATACAACAAATTCAATGAATAAACAGAATTGAAGAAAATCAGGGAATTCACGCAATTTACGGAATTCAAGCAATTCATTGAATTTACGGATTGCAAGGAATTTACGGAACCCACAGTATTCACGAAAATCAAGAAATTAGCGGAATTAAAGGAATTAAAGGAATTCAAGAATTCACGGAATACAAAGAATTCACGTAATTCTAGGAAGTCATGAATTCCGAAAATCCACCGAAGTCGTGGATTTCGGGAAATTTATGGAATTCAAAAATTAATGGAATTCACGAAATTAATTGAACTGACGATATTCACGGAATGCGCGGTGTGCATAGCAATCACAGAATTCGTCGATTTCATGGAATTTAAGAAATGCATGGAATTCACGAAATTCAAGCAATTTACATAATTAGTCAAATTGATGAAATTTAAGGGAATCATGGAATTAATGGAATTCATGAAATTCAATAAGTTAATTTAATTCAATAAGTGAATTAAATTTAATGAAATCATGAAATTAATTAAATTTACGGAATTGATAGAATTCAAGGAATACACGGAATTCCAGAAACTCATAAAGTTTAAAGAATTCACGGAATTTATATAATTCAACGGATTCAGGAAATTCGTGGAATTGAAGGATTTCAGGATAATCGCAGAATACGCAGAATTCGTGGAATTGAAATAATTCGCGTAATATATGGCATTCATGAAATTCATGGAATTAAAGGAATTTACGTGGAATTTATGGAATTCAAGAAATTCAAGGAATTCATGAAATTCTATAAGTTAATAAAATTCAATAAAATCACGGAATTTACAGATTATGAATTTCGCGAATTCGGTGAATTCCATTAATCAAGCGTATTCTGTAAATTCCTTGTAGAAGTGTTGTAGAATTGCAAATATTTTTTATTGTATTCTTTCGTCCAATTATTCTAAGGTCAACACACATTTTTAATTCTATGCGTATATTACAATAGGCATTTAAGACTGCTAGAACAAATTTGAAATAATTTCCTTATTTAAACTACATTCCTACACTGCGGTCTTATATAAAAAATTGTGTAAGCGTCTGTTCCAGAGTAAAACCAATATTGCCAACAATTAAATTTCTAATACCTTTTTTTTTAACCCTCAAACGGGACACTCCCACCGAGCATACGTAAACGGTAGACTGGTGCGAATTGGTTTGTTTGCAATGTTAATAATAAATATTTAATATATT
>NC_046658.1:135997442-136001656 GCF_010883055.1 Belonocnema kinseyi | reverse complement strand
ATATATAGTCGGGAGTGGTGCTGACTGAAAACAGATGATTTGGAGCGATTCGCGCGCCATCTGTTGGTCATTCTAAGGACTTATTGAACTACCCTCGTATTAATATAACAGTATATCATTACAATGGTAGTGTATATTAGGAGTCTAGATTTTAAATAAAAGCTAAAGATACGATAGCTTCAAAATAAAATAATCCTTATTACATACGTGATTTTTGATGATATGGCGAAGACAATTATTTGATTCTATGGAAAATTACGGATAATAGTTTTATAAGAAAGGGTTATACATTATTTATTATTATAGTCTGGGTTGAGACTGCTACGGCCCCTGACGCTTGGGTGATCCCATTGCGTCCCGTTATAAGCCAAGCGTGGCCCCAAAGTCCTCTCCATAGAGAGAGGAGCGCAGCCACGCGGTTCGCCGATATTTCAGACTCACTGATGTAGAAACTGCCTGTTAGTGTTACACGTTTTCCGCAATCCCGGGTAGTAACAGAGGATATGAGTGGAAGTCTCACTGACCTTTCCTCACAGACGACAGAGGAGACTTTCCTCAGCCCTATCTTATGTCTGTGGCACTGGAGGTTTCCGTGTCCTATAAACATTTCTGTTAGGATTTTAACTTCCTTCCCCCCGAGCTTAATAATTTATGGCGCTCGATGATGCTTTAGCATCGAGCCCAAGAGTGTTTCAGCCTGTCTGCAGCTAGAGACCGCATCCCACTCATTCTGATGTTCCTCGGTGAGCCATCTGTTAATATCTTCAGTGACCGGCCTACTGGAAATGCCTACAACTGGCGCAGGTCTAGTAAAATTTTCCTCTGTTGATAGCTTTGCTAACCTGTCCGATATTTCATTTCCCCGAATGTCAATGTGTCCAGGGATCCAGAGCAAACTGGCTCTGTTTTCTGTCGCTAGCTTATTCAGTGCCTGAAAGCACTTTCATATTACTATAGCAGCTACATAGTTGTTTGTAACGCGAAGTTACATTAGGGCCCTCACTCATTCCGGTACTGGTTTAATTCGAAAGGGGTGAGGCCCGAAAGTTGACGATCGGGGTCGACAAATCCCGAAAACTAGGTTAGTAGATCGTCGACCACGGATCGCCAGTTCTCGCCTCCCCGCGACAGAAAATCATTCTCAACCCAACCGGTATTTACGCCTCCGAACACGTGCTGTTCAAAGTACTCAAAAGTACCTAAATGCCCAAGAGTGTCTACGTTGCATACGAGTGCCACCTCGTACATCGTGCCGATTGGGATTAACCAGGGCAAACGACGCTGCCCCGGCTCTACCGAGATCTTTAACCCATCTAAATCCATTTCGTGCTGTAAGTGATTCGATAAATCCCCTTTTAGGTTGAACAACAATTGCATGTTTACTGTCTATACCTTCTCTCAGCATCCTGGCTCCCTCCATTCTCCTAACATGTAGCTAATTCACGGGCCGTCGGCAACACGCTGTTCCGTTCAGAGCCATGATAGCAGCCCTGCTATCTGAGCAGATACGAATGTTTCTTTTCCCACCGTACTCCACTGCCTTATAGGCGCACTGGATCAAGGCCATAATCTGAGATTGTAGACTTGTTGCGTAGGACCCCATCGCTATTGTGAAGCCAATCCCGTTCCTTCTACAATACACATCTGCTCCAGCGTTCTCTTTGTTGCTGGAGCTATCTGTAAACCAGTTGTCTCCATCAACCGGGCAGGTGTGCCTCGACATCAGCCCATTCCTCTTTTGTTCATAGGCTAGCCTGGTATTTCTTGTCGAAAAGATAGTGGCAAGTGGACATTTTGTCCTTGAGTATGCTGAATGTCGGCCTCTTCGTGATGTCGATTGGTATCCGCATAACTGTCGAGATACTGCTATCATTTACCATATTTAGTATCCAGACCGCCTTCGCAGCCGCGTCTTTTATGGTGAGATAGAGAGGTTCCAAACCTATTCGTGCCCTTAGGGCCATCGTGAGTGTCGAATTCGAGACACTAGTGATACCTCTCAGAATCAGTCCCCTGATTCTTTCCAGTCGGGGCTTCACAGTAGAAAGTTCGATCCTGGTCCACCAGACGACTGTCGCATTAGGTTAGTCTGGGTCGTAGGATCGCTGTGTAGATCCACATAAGTGTCTCCGGTTTCAAGCCCTAGCTTTTTCCTATAGATTTTCGACTGAGCCAAAGAGTTGCTACTAGCTTCTTGCACTTGTTTTTCACGTTTTTGTCCGATGACAACTTCTTATCCAAGATGTACCTGTGGTTCCCCACCTGTACCTTCTGGTGAACACAACTATATCCATCTTACTCGGATTTACTGATAGTCCAGTCCCCTTACACCATGAATCAACTATTCATAGTGCTTGCTGCATTACTCCGAAGAGCGCATCCAGATGCTGACAGCGCACGATGACCAGTATATCGTCCGCGTAGCCTATGACGTGGAAGGCCTGACTCGTGTGTAGATAAAGCAATTCATCCACTACCAAGCATCACAGAAAGGAAAAGTGGTGTCACCCTTGGTCGTGGTTAGATTCCTATTGGACATCATGTGGCAGGTCCATTTCACGAGTGCAATACGCACCTCGTGTGCGAAGTATAACCGATCCTGCCTGTCTTTAGAATAAGGACTACTCTCGCACCCCTCCATGCCGCCGGAAGATACCCCAATGTCAGACTAGCCAAAGCAAGTCTCACCAAAGGCCCAATGATGATCTCACGAGCTCTCTGTAAGAGGACTGGATATATACCATTCGGGCCGGGAGACTTGTAAGGACTGAAGGACTTCAGGGCCCACCTGACTCTGGCTGGGATCACAATCTCGTCGGAATGCCGACTTTTCGAATCCAGCTAGGCCACAGGCGATTTTAATAGCCTCAGAGGTGCCGTCTTCCCATCTCCTGACTTTGTGAAGCCCGGAAAATGTGCCTTGATCAGGTAAGCCAAGGAATCCCCGTCCGACTCTGAGTATTCCCCGCCGGGCAATTTTAGAGTCCCGAGAATAGCATCTGGATTTCGAGAAGGCCGCTTGTCCAGTCTGGGTGGGTCTGCTCCTTTTTCGATCTCAGTGTAAAAATTGGTGCAGCTTTCATGCTTTGCCTTTCATATTGTACTCCTATACTCATCCCTCATCGATGTGAATGAATTTCACAGTTCCTTCGTTTTGCCAGAACTGCCACGTCTAAAACTCTCTCTGGTTTGTCTGCGAAGCTGTTCGAGTTTCGCGTTCCACCAGTGTGTCTCTCTAGCCTTTTGGACATTGGAAGGCCGACAATTACTTTCATAAGTGGATTTGATGGCTTCCGTAAAAAACTCGATCGCCATCTCCAGGGTATCCACGTTCCGAATTGACCTGGGCATCCCTGAGAGTGCACTTCTTAGTTCTATAGAAAACTAACCCCAATCCGTTCTTCTTGGATTTCTGGTCCATTTAGGGTCGGTGGTACAGCACATTCCAACACGAACTCTATCAGTGAGTGATCTGAGAGAGTGGGTTTATCTGAAACTCTCCGATGTTATCTGTAAAACTACGTAACTGCACTGGTGGATTGGTATTGCGGTCATATAGAGAGTAATCCGATCCCATGACAATCCTTCCTATTCCTTTAAGATCCATGACTGTCACCGTCAGGTCTCTGGAACATAGCTCAAGCAGCGGGATAACGTAGACTCCTTTCACTATTATGCATGCCCCTAATGGTATCTCGAACTATCCAGGGTTCCTGGATTAGTGAGATACATGTGTGCCTCACAGCCATGCCCCTCTGAAAAACTGCAATGGCGTCTTTAAAATTATGCAAGTTAATGTGGGAAATAGTTAGAACGAGAGCATTCATTAAGGTCTGATCCCGATCATTAGCCCTCTCCTACCCCTGATCAGCCACTTTAAAGTTGACCTGTCCATAAAGGTAGAAGGGCCTGTTATTGAGAGCCATAAGGTCCCCCGCCTATGACTCAGGAATTTGCACAACTAGGAGATGTTTAAATTATCCAGCTGCGTCCTCTTCCTAAGGCCTATCGTGCCTGACGCACCGCCAGGGCGCTGTCTTAAGTGACGGTTTAAAATTCTCTAGCCGACCGAGAAACACATGCGGGTCCGTCAGTTTACCTGGGAACCACGCCGTAGCCTTGACCATCTTCTGAGGCAACTTAACCCCAACCACCTTATAAGATACGCCTTCCCAAGCTCTTGTCTCGGCCAAAAACTTGTGTAGCCAAGCTTT
>NC_046658.1:135992864-135997342 GCF_010883055.1 Belonocnema kinseyi | reverse complement strand
TATATATTACGTTTGAAAGCTAAAATTAATAATAATTGTGTAATTATCACTTATTAGTGATATTTTACAACAAATTAGTTATCAGTGGGCTTCGTTTTCTTAAGTTTTGATCGTTTTTTAGCCATCGGTAATTTATGGTAATTTAAGCTGTATACGTATTGGTCACTCCCACGACTCTATATATAATTGTACACACACACACATATATATATATATATATATATATATATATCCACCGTGTAATTCCACGACTTTACTAGTGATTATGTTAAAAATATTATAACCTGCACTGTGATAATTGTTTCGCCTGTATGTTACACTTAAATATAAGGGCCCTCGGTCAAACCTGTTAACTGATATTTTTTTCGAAATTGTTTTTTTTTTTATATTTTTAGAAACATTTTATTTATGAAGCATTCCGCATAATATTTAACACCAAAATTTTTTTTCACGAAAAATACTTTTTTTCTTGTTTAACACTCAAAAATATTCAAGTGGGACGATGGTCGTGGGGGCTAAAGCGTAGGCTTTGGACCCACTCCTTCGGCTTGCGGGTTCGATTCCCGCCTCGCACTCTGGAAGAGTCTCGGTGGCCCATGCGGTGAACACTAGCCTAGCAAGGGAGTTGTTCATCTCTGGAGAGTCGTGGGACCGGTACCTCTAGAGAAAAAGGTTTTCTCTTGAGTACTTAAGGCTGTTGCTCTTGGTGGTTCGGAACCCACCTTAAACTGTAGGTCCCCCTTCCACCACCAAGTAAGTGTGTGGAGCGTGTGTAAAGGAATAGAGAAGGTGTAAGAAAAATGTAAACCCTTAGGGGACACATTAGAAGCTTCCACTCAAAAATATTCTATACCTATTTGTTTTATTTCAATATGACAGGCAAAGTTTTCGAGAATTTTTGTTATAAATTTTATGTCCATAGAAAAGTACCTTTTTTCAATTGCTTATCCTGCAAAATTAAACGCAACAATATGAAAATTCACACAAAAGATAAAATGTGCGCCTATTCCTCAAATTTCGAATAAAGTATACTAAAATCCACTTGAATTATTTATTTAATATTATAAATGAAATATTTATAAACAAATAGATTTTTTCAATTTAGAGCTGTTTTTTATTTATTTTTATTTTAAAGAATGGTCTAAACGTTTTTCATAATCTGGTAAAAAATTGAGAGTGGGTAGTCAAATACTTTAGAAGCAATTAATTTTTGAATAGCGGCTTGCGCGCGCGAAGTGTACTGCATCGCAAAAATTGAAAAAATCTATTTGTTAATGTATATTTGATTTATATTATTAAATAGATAATGAAAGTGGATTTTATTATAATTTTTTTGAAATTGTATGAAAAGGCCCACATTTTATTTTCCGTATAATATGCAGTTATTATCCCGCAAGCGAAACGCCAAAATTCCTTTTAGTTTTTTAAATCGATTACCGAAAATTGTGTTTTGGTACCTAGAGTATAGGTCTGCGGTCTAAGTCTGTCCATTGCTCATGGAGTCTTATGGGAAATCTGAGCTTTTTTTGACAAAGTTTCAGTTTACTTGTAGAACGGGACAGTAAGACATTTATAGGTGTGTGCAGTTAAGCGTATGTGCGTGTCGAAATTTTTTTGTGCCTACTTTCACGTCATCTTCGATGTTGTCTACTTATCGCTGTAAAGGCGAAGGTGAGCGATGCGTCCCAATTGCTAATACTCAGCAAAATTTGGCAATAAACTATTTAAAATTTCTGCAAGGACATCTATGTTCGGCTTGCAACTCAAATATTATTAATCTAACGTGTATTATTTTTCTCTAGTAAATGAACAAAAAACATTTTATAGTTAAGAAATATTGAAAATTTAAATAGAATAATGATTTTCCTTCGCCGTGTAAAATTTATCAAACGTGAGTTAACATGTTTAGACTGCGTTCCCTTTAGTTAGAAATAACAGTTCAGGGATCGAATTAGAGGTTATTAGTTTAGTTTTTGATAATTGGCGAATATTATACAAAGGGGTAACCCGACGAAATGCAGATTTTTCAACAGTGTAAGTTTGTTTTTAGACTACCTGCAGAGAAAGTGTTCAATTAATTTAACTATTTATCTAAGGATTCGTTCCAAGGGCTAGCTATTGATGAATTCAAACTTTGCACAGTAAATCTTAGAGTTTAACCGTTTCCAGAGTATCTTGAGAGAATACACTCCTGTGGATGGTCACGCTAAGAATTTTACTCAAGCCATTACCCATTCTTAAAAGTCTCGGAGGGAGCAGAACAGTACCACTATGAATAGTTACGAATAACTAACGCTGAACATCATGTAATTGATCACAGAAATAATTACACTGGAAGTACGATATGGGTCAGTCAAAAATATATAGTTCTGAAAATTTCGGCCGTGACTATAGGGTCTTAGGGGTTTTTGAGGGAAGTGCTGGGCGCGCTGTAGTGTTGACTAATATCGTAGCTTCACAGCAGGCAAGCACCGAAGCAGACAATTTCAACAATGCGCGTCGCGTGTGTTTACGCTATGAGTTGCAAAAATATCAAAGGAAGCCAAGAGAAAGCGTTCGTGATTCAGAATAAGTGAAAAAATCGGATTATTTTTTATTATGGTTGAAAATCAAGAAATAATAATAGTTAGACTGCACGCGTCGTGACTAGTCACGTCAATAATTGGGGTCACATTTCTACCGCTTTTTAACAAATTGTGTGAATAGTCACAGAAATTATTCAAGTCACACCCCTAACAAATTCGAACGTCTGGTGGGTGGCAGAAAGACACACACTGTGACTAGTAACATAAATCATTTAAGGTCGCTTTTTGTCTCCATTTAAAAGACTCGTTAGGCGCGGGATGGCACCCCTGCACAGTGGTCTGGAATAGGAATTCACTGTTCATAATCGCCCACAAGTCGTATTTCTTAACCGCTTTAAAAGTTTTTTTTATAAATGCTCAGCAATTAATTTTTAACAGAATCGTTGTTTGCTTTAAAAATTTTTTTTTTTCACAGAGCAACAATATATAAACAAATATAGGGCTTCCGTTTCCGGTACCGATTGCGAAAGAACTCTTTTTGTTAAGTGGTGTATTTTTGGCTTTGGTGGAGGAAATAAGGGCGAGTGGATGCAGAAAAGGCAGAAAGTGCGGAGATCGAGTGTAAAGGAAGAAGGATGCGTGAAGGCAAAGGTGTGAAGGGTGAAAGTGAGTTGTTCTGAAGTGAAAATTTGGAGCGTGTGAAGTTTTTGAGGTTAGGAGTGAAAAAATAATACAAAAACTCTTAGTGCCGAATTTCCAAGAAAGGAAGTTTTCTGGGTTAACCTGCATGAATATTTTTTGTATTTGTCAATTGTAAGGTAACCGAAATTCTGTTAGGATCCGCAAAAAGTAACTTTTTTCATAGGTGTAATCTGATGTCTGTCTTGCTTGCCAGTTTTTAAGAAAGCAAATATGCAAAGTTTCACGAATGTTATGTTTTTTAAAGTTTCGTTACCAGTTGTGTGACAAACCTTCTGGGAGGTATCAAAGTGGGTGAGTTTAGGAGTGGGTAATTGTTAAATGTTAAGTAACAATAATTCTGTTAGGAATCGCAAATGTAACTTTATTGTCAAAGCTGAAGTCTGATGTCAGGCTTTTTTACCCATTTTTAAGAAATATAGTTTCCAAAGTTTCACAAATGTATAGGGTTTTTCAAAAATATGGTTAAAAGTAAAAAAAATTCTTGGGGGAAAAAACATAAATGGGATCGCCAAAGCTTGCTGCTCACTGCTTGATTGAGCACATAGGAGAAAATTTGTTTTCATATACTGTCATTTAAAAATTGTTCTCTTAAAGAAGCGCACAAACAGTTTTTTCTCCTGGTTTATCTATATTCTTAAACATTTTTGAGTTCCTTTAAAAATGGTTGTTCTTACAAAAAAAGAGGTACCAACCAAAATTAATCAAAAATGGTTTGAAATGTCAAAGATTGAAAAAGGAACTTTTTGTAGGTGTGTTTAGTACTGAGCAACTGTTCGTAACAATTTATGCCAACAAATTTATCCTTCTTAGATAAAAAAGAGGTATTGGAACAAATTGCAATCAAATTAAACTTGGACCTACCGTTCATTCTTCTCACTAAGTACACCAGTACAAAACGACCAGAAACATCTGGAAATAAGGACTTCATAGAAAACACTAAATTGCAGGCACAGGTAATGAAAAATTTCATTTACCTCAACGTATTTATATCTACGTATTTTTTTATTTACATGTTCAGTTGAATATATAGATACGAGAGAAGGTCAAAAGTAATATATTATTTTTTTAGATCCCGAAGGCGAAAATTAGGTCAAATGAACTAATAAATCAAAAATATAAGATTGTACCAAATAATACTTGAAACCTCAACGATCCTTTTGAATGCGAGGAAGTACAGATTATAGATTTAGAAAATATCCCGATTCTTCTTGCCTCTGAGGAAGAGCTGGCAGAAATAAATGCCAACATTGC
>NC_046658.1:135989396-135992764 GCF_010883055.1 Belonocnema kinseyi | reverse complement strand
GAAATGATAGTACCTATGAACAGCCGGAGTCAAGTGTAAACTCAAAAACTTTTGAAGATTCGTTAGGTCCCTCATGTTTGGAAGATGTGT
This sequence comes from Belonocnema kinseyi, assembly GCF_010883055.1. Taxonomy (NCBI): domain Eukaryota; kingdom Metazoa; phylum Arthropoda; class Insecta; order Hymenoptera; family Cynipidae; genus Belonocnema; species Belonocnema kinseyi. The sequence goes on along the minus strand of NC_046658.1, from coordinate 135,992,674 downwards.
CGAAACAGGAATTAGAAGCTAGCCAAAAAGTAGATGAGTTAGTAAGGACGACAAATTTACTGGGGACTAGCGCTCCAGATGAGAAAGAACTAGGCGTGGAATATTCAAAGGGAAAGAAAGGGGAAGGAAAGCGATACGCGTGCATTTATTGCGATAAATTGCTTTTAAATCTCGGTCAACATTTAGAAAGCGTGCATAAGGATGAAAAAGAAGTTGAGGAATTCTTATCGATTCCAAAAGGGCATATAAATCGGAGAAAAGGGATCGGTAATATCAGGAAAATAGGCGCATACGTTCACAATACCGAGTCGTCTAAGAATACGGGGCAAAGGCTTGTGGTGAGGCGACCGCAAGCCAAATATGATAGGCAAGGTGATGAATTTGCATATTGTTGTACCTGTAAAGGATCGTATTTCAAAGATTCGATAAGGCGTCATGTTAAAGAATGCTCCGGTAAGAGTAGCGGAAAGGATAAATGCCTGATGACCCTGAGCAAAAAACTGGTAGGTAACATCCATGAGTCAGCCTCGACAAAATTACGCGAAACCATCTTTCCGGTTCTTAGGGTAAGCGATATTGTCCGTGGCATTCAATACGATTGGCCAGTCATTGCATATGGTAACAAAATGTGCGTAAAGTAAATTTTGCCGCACCAATATGACATGATTAGAGCACGCATTAGGTTAGTTGGTCGTTTGTTGTTTTCGATAAAACTTATCAAAGCCGGTGTTACCGATTTTGCCACTTTATTTGATGCCCAATATTACGACGACTACATTAAAGGTTTTAGAAAAGTGGCAGGCTACAATGAGCAGCTTGGCACTTTTAGAACACCTGTAGTTGCAATGGCGCTCGGGACATTGATCAAGTGCATCGGGCTTATCCTGCGAAGCCACTGGATACAAGCACATGATCCAGTGAAACAAAAAAACACCGAGGACTTCCTCAAAATCCTCGAAGAAGATTTAGGGGTTTCAATAAATAAACCGGTATTGGAAACACAACAAACAGCACAAAGAAAAAAAAAAGTTTCGCCGAGGTAAGCTGGGGAGGATCGTTCCTGTGTTGTTGAATCCATTACATGTTCAATGCATTGTAATGATTCTGGAACACAGGCCAAACCTGCATATTGCAGGTTTGAATGAATTCATCTTTGGGTTATCAAGTTCACGACCTGATATACCCAAGCACCTGAGAGCCTGCAGCCTTTTGCGCAGATTCTCTCAACAATGTGGTGCGAAGATGCCCTCAAGCTTGGGAGGAACTACTTTAAGGAAGCATGTTGCTCAGTTGGGTATTCTGCTAAACCTCAATGAAGAGAACATTCCAGACCTTGCTAATTTTATGGGTCACTGAAAAGATATTCATAAGGAAATATATAGGCAGCCTATTATTAGTCGAGAAATTGTGAAAATATCGCAACTTCTGGAAGCTGCTCAAAGGGGGGATGTCGCGAAGGAAGTTTCTGGAGGCTACACACCTGACTCCGACTCATCTGATTCCTAGTCGGATTTCGACGAAATTTCGGTTGAAAATGAGCAAAGTTCTCAACAAATTGAGGTTCCAAGTTGCGAACAAGGTACGGAGAGCTTCAGTGTTACAGAGGAAGCCCAATCAAACGCAGTTTCATGTCCTCCACAAAAAAAACAATAAGAAAAATAAAAGAAAACGTTCTTGTAAGTAATACTTTGCGTTTAGTCAAGATATTTTACACAAATTTTTTACATTGTACAAACTTATTCTTTATTTTCAGCATCACCCAATGAAAAACCAATCAAGCGGATCGCGTGGAGTAAAGAAGAGATTGAAAAGGTCCAGGAATTGTACCAGGATCATCTGCTTAGAGGGACGTTTATTATGCGGAACAAATAAAAAAGGACATCACCAATTATCCTGTTCTAAGCAGAAGGTCTCATTTGAAAATAAAAACTTGGTTGAGCAATGAGAAGAAAAAAAAGCAAAAGACCAATTCAGAACGTTTCTGCAAATAGACATTGTTAAAAAAGAATGTCCACAAAGTTCTCATATTATATATTGTTTATATTATATGCATATATTTATAATTAAGCAGATTTTAATAAAAAAATGCTATTGCATTTAGAACCAAATAACCCTCTCTTATGGTCTTTTATTTAATTTCTTATATGTAATTTAGTTTTTCTCTGGAATTGACTTGTATCGTAAGTAATTAGTTATCACATAACCAAAAGTCACGTCACATCGACCTTTTAAGAACTGTATTATGGTATTTTGTAACTTGAAATTATTAATATTGGTCTAGTTGAATATTTATTATCATTGGTTGATTAATTTTTTATTTTTCAAACAAAATATAGATTTTTGAAGATTTAACAATATAATTTTAGAGTTTTTATGGATTTTGAAAGGTTTAAAGATAATAAAAAATTTTGTTTTGAAGGTTCCTGAGAAAATGTTGAATGAGTTCTTATTTTGAAGAAGTGATTTAATTGAATATTAAGCTAGATTTTAAAAGAGATCCACAATTTTCAAAAAATTATTCGGGACACTTTAAGTAATTTTTTTTATTTTCCAGTATTTAATAATTGTGTTAGAAAAATTTAGAATTATATGAACAAATGTTTCGAATTCAAAAAATGTAATTTATTTGAAATTTGAGAACAATAGTGAAAATTAAAGTTTTTAACGTGCCTAAAGTTCTTGAAAGATTTTAAAATGATACAAATATTGTTCTAAGATTCCTGAAACAATGTTAAATGATTTTTTTACTTAAGCAAAAATTGTAATAGAATATTTCAAATATATTTAAAAAAAAATAATGTATGAATAACAATTGAAGAATTATTAATTTGTAAGGATGTAACATTAAAATAATTTTACTTCTAATTTAAAGTGTTCAGTTGAAAATAAAAATTACAAAAAAATAGTCTAGTTTTTTATAAATAAAAATGAAGAAAAATTGTACCTTTAAGAGTTTCAAACCTTTCTTGTAAGCCTACAAACCCCTGGACAATGACCAGGCATCTTTTGCTTAATTAAAACGGCCACCGATAATGCATAGTAAAAAAATGTTATGTTATTAATTGTTCGATTTTAACTATAATTATTCATTTCAATAAATATTCATCACTGAGAATTTATGTTTAAATACTTCAAAATTTGGACAACAATTGTATACAAGTATATTAATCGTATTAATAACGCTTATTATTAATACTAGAAAAATATTTCTGGTTAAAATTTAGAAAAATTTTAAGTTTTTGATTATTTTATGTTTTTCTCTGATGCATTAAAATACA
>NC_046658.1:135984544-135989296 GCF_010883055.1 Belonocnema kinseyi | reverse complement strand
TAACGCTTATTATTAATACTAGAAAAATATTTCTGGTTAAAATTTAGAAAAATTTTAAGTTTTTGATTATTTTATGTTTTTCTCTGATGCATTAAAATACATGTCCAGCCGCCCTAATCGAGGCGTCTACAATCGGATTAGTTTACTAGCCCGAATGCTAAGAAAATATACTGCTTCATACACCTACACGGTCGATTAATAGGTCTGACATGAAATGAGATATGGAGTTAGAAATTTGATAAATTTATTAACAGGCACAAAAAAGGTTTATGTGGTCCTTAATTTCTCTAAATACAAAACAAGATTTTCAGAACAAATTGTATTTTTGTATGATTAAGATCTTGGAACCATTGCTTTTAAAGCATAGGCCTACAAGCTTCAGATGTTAGGACACGCTTCTTTAATCTCAGGACTCGAATTCTATGCTTTTAGATCACAGAGTCCGAGACTTTAAATCACCTAAAATGTTTGCTCTAAAATCACACGCTTCGATGAATTAATCTATTGAAATTTCTCTCCAGAATTTGCCAGTCTCAAAAGGGTATCTCATTTTTGGGTTCCTTTAATGTACCCACTCCAATTTTTTTGCTCCAACACTTAACGTCTAAAATCAATCCCCCTCTACCGCTTCTATATAACTATGTGAAAAAATAATCTTTATGAGAATTTTCCAGTGTCAGTGGAGTATCTGATTTTTGGTTTCCGAGAAAATGCCCGCTCTGATTTTTGGGATACAATCCTTAACTTTTAAAATCAAACCATCTCTACCACGTAGATATGATACTGTAAAAAAATAACCTTGTCGAGAATTTTCCAGTGTCAATGGTGTCTGTGATTCTTGGGCTCCTCAAAAATAGCGTGTCCTATTTTTAGCTCCAACCCTTAATGTCTTAAATCAACCCCTCTCTACCACGTAGATATAAAATTGTCAAAAAATAATCTTTTTGAGTATTTTCGAGTGTCAATGGATCCTATTAATTTTAGCCTCCTACAAAACAGCCGCTCTGATTTTTGGAATCTAACCCTTACTGTCTCAAATCAAGCCCTCTCTACCACGTAGATAAAAAATTGTAAAAATGTAATCTTTTTACTAATTTTCCATTTTAATGGAGTTGCTGATTTTTAGGCTACTCGAAAATACCCACTTCGATTTTTGGGCTCCAACCTTCAACGTCTAAAATGAACCCCTCTTTACCTCGTAGATATGAAATTGTAAAAAAATAATCTTTTTGGGAATTTTCCAGTATCAATTTTTCTCTCTAATTTTTGAGCTCTACAAAATTGCCAATATCGAGGTTTAAAATTTTACTAGTGAGTTGATGTTTGTGTACATAGCGGTAGCTTTTTCAGATTTTTTTTCCGTCAGAAGATAGTTTTTTGAAAATGCGGTAGGTTTTGGATTTTTGCGTGAATTCAGAAGCCCAGAATAAGCCTAAAGTCTGTAAGCCTAAAGTCTGTAACGACTAAAGGTGAGAAATAATAACGTTTAGAAGTACCATGTTATTATTTAATAAGTAAGATCCATCTATGTAGATGTGAACTTTTTTTAATACGTCTTTGCATTACAGGATATTGTTTTCTTTTTATATTAGAGTTAATTTTACAGAAGCGATTGATATGACATTGGAGAATAATTAGAGATGGCAACAATAAGGAGGACAAAAGTCCCAAAGTGAATGTATACAATTTTTTACTTGAGTGGAAGCTTCTAATGTTTCCCCTAAGGGTTTACATTTTTTCTTACACCTTCTCTATTCCTTTACACACCCTCCACACACTTACTTGGTGGTGGAAGAGGGACCTACAGTTTAAGGTGGGTTCCGAACCACCATCGTCCCACTTTACAATTTTTTACTTTAGTCTTCAGTTATGTATTCGGATACTAATACAGGGATTACTTTTGTAACGATTAGGGGTGAACAATAACTTTGTTCCTTAGTTATGCTTTAAAAATATCGTGTTCATGGTTCACAAGTGTTTTTCATCTTGATTTTTTCATTTTTTTAAATACGTTTTTGCAGCACGCGGACCTGCTTTTTAAAATAAGGTTTGATTTTACAAAAGTGTTTAATATCACATTTGAAAGCAAAAAATTTAAGTAAGTAATTTATTTAATACTTTTTTAAAATCCTTTTTTTATTACAGGGGGTAGTTTTTTTAAATAAGGGTCGACTTTACAAAAGCGATTCATAGCTCATTGTAAAGAAAAAACCAGCAAAAAATCTAGCCTAGTTATTTTTGTAATACTTTTTAAAATACTTTTATTTATTACAGGAGGTAATTTTTTAAAATAGGGGTTGACTTCATAGAAACGTTTCATAGCTAATGGTAATGCAAAAAATAGCAAAAAATAGCAACAAAAATCTAGCCTAGTCATATTTTCAATACTGTTTTTTAATACTTTTTATCATTTCAGGTGGTAGTTTTTTAAAATAAGGGTTGACTTCACAGAAGCGATTCATAGCTCATTGTGAAGCAAAAAAATCTAACCTAGTAATTTTGTTTAATTTATTGATTTTTGAATGATTTTTGTAGAGGGCGCCGCTGAGTTGCCGACAAGCTAGCGCCGCCCTGTTTTCTCAAAAACTAATAGGGCAAACAAAATTAATTTTTTTTCGTAAAAATAGCAAAAAAATATGCATTATATAAAATGTTGTTTTTCGTTAGTGGCACCGCTGAGTTTTCTGACCTTTTTACGAGACATGTAATTTTTTAAACAATTACTTTTCTTAAATTCCATTAAATATTACCTAATTTCAATTTAAATTTGGCGGAAAAGTGAAAAATTTAAAACCAACTAGGAAAACGGATTAAAAAATTAACAAAAACTTTTAAAAAACTAAACACTGGAGCTAGTAAGCATCACTTAGGTAAAGATAGTTGTAAACGACTCGAAATTGTTTAAACAATTAGGGTATCTAAACAGAATTATCATAATTTCACTTTAATGGAAAAGTCGAAAAAAAGGAAACAATTAAAAAAAGACATTAAAAAAAAGCATCACTGTAGGAGAAGGTAGTTGTAAGCTACTGTCTCGCATTAAATTAGGATTAGTTAGTTTTAAATAGTAATTAATTGTTTAAGCAATTTGTATTGATAAATTGCTTTAATTATTACCTCCTCTAAGTAAAAAGTGTACAATCTGTCGAAAGTTTAACAAAAAAGTGTAACAAGCTAGGCATATTTAAAGAGAATATTGTTTAAAATAATAATGAATTGTTTGAACAAGATCTTATGCTAACTTAAATTATTATTTTGCTACGTGAAAAGTAGAAAAAAATTTTAAATTTCAGAAAAAAATAAAATTTCAAGAATTCTTCAAAAAGAAAATTATTAAAATAACGATAAATTGTTTAAACAATTAGGTTTATTAATTAAATTAATCATTACTTTACTCTAATTTAAAAGAGGATAAAAGATATAGCTATATCTTTTGGGATTTCAAGTTTCTCTATTTTTAAAATATGGGTACGAATGTCATTTCGACGTAAATACAAACGTGCTATTTCTTGAAAATAATCTATTATTTCTTGGCAAGGGGTGCCATGTGGAATGCCAGAAAATTCAAGTGATACATGAATTTCCGAAATATACTGACTGATTTTACTTTCTTTTAATTCTTTTTGTAATCTTTGATAATTTCTATTGCAATTTTCTAATTCGGGGTCGCTAAAACAATAAGGTATTAATTTATCATATTTTCCAGTAATAATTAGGCCACAACTAAAAAATGTATTCAAATAAGTAATAGCAATGATGCTCCAATCACTTAGAGTATGTCGAATGTATGTCAATTTATGAAAATAAGAGCAGGTGTTTGAATTGCAGGAAGATACTGGTTGGAATAAGGTGAGCATGGTATTGATCTTAACTCTGTAAGGATTATAGAAAGGTTAGAAAATTTGGTAGAATCATTGCGCTCCTTGATCCGTTACCTGAAATAAGAAAAGTTAATTAATATATTAAGTAAAAGTTCTGTGATCGAAAACCACATTTAATACATTTTAAAAATTTTTTCCAATGTGATAGAGTTCTCATGCAGTTAAATTGAGAAGTTTATGGTTTATCAGGGTTTACTGGTAGAGTTTCTTTGTTACGATCTTTCTTAATTCATAATTTTACATACTACGACGGTGGCCAGTATGAGCAAACTTCCGCGGGTATTTAATGTGGCATTTTCCTTTGACTTTCTAAAAGGTCCTGAAGGAGAAGAGATAAATCCGAAAACTGAATGTTATGCGTATCCATGCATTAATGTACCTGCTATGAGTTTAACGCCCCTTATTATTATTACGATTCCAATTACACTTGCGCTTGTTGTTTCAAAATTGGTCAATATTGTCCAAATTTTTCCCCACGCAGTTTGTGTGATTTTGTCCAAATTATCTTTATCTAAAAGATTAAATACTGGAATTCCTTGATTATTTGTAGGCTTTCCTATGACTCATCTAGCTAATGTAATTAAAATCATAGGCTTTTCAGCGTGAAACAGTATATGGCCTCTGAACTTATCTAAATCAGCCTGTGAATATACGAGGGTGGATTGATAAGTTTCCGGCCTGACCAAGAAAAACAACGTTTTTAAGAATTTTTTTTTTTTATTTCTCAAAATAATCTCCTCCAAGGCTGATACATTTCTCATAACGGTGCTCTAGTCTAGTAATGCCATCTCTATAGAATGATTCGTCAAGCTCCTCAAAATACCCATTTGCAGCTTCGATTACTTCTTCATTGTCCGCAAATCTCTTACCG
>NC_046658.1:135975193-135984444 GCF_010883055.1 Belonocnema kinseyi | reverse complement strand
AGCTATCTAAGGATGGTACTATAGAACGCCACCTCAAGGTAGGCCTAGTGGCGCCATCTCTTGGTCAGGCCGGAAACTTATCAATCCACCCTCGTATACCACTCGTAGCTAAGGATGAAGGGTTAGTATATTCCAGGTTGGTGTAGTTTTAGGCATCATTACATTGAGTGTTGGCCCTTCGACAGGGTTTGGTAACATTTTAAACCACTTCTCGCCAAAGAAATACATTGAGGGTACAAATGTGTTACAACTTGTTTGTCTGCCCGTGTTTGAAATAATATGAGTCCGTGGAGTTAGAAAAAATGTTTGATTTACTTTGAAAATTGGAAGCTGTATATAGCATTCCTTGGTTTCTCAAAAAGTAACCTCAGCTTGTATACATTGAAGTATGTGAACAACTTCTCTGGCTACTACTGCCATATAACCCGGTCCCTTCATTAAGTGATAAGCAAATTCACCAAGCTAAAAAGTATCGATAAAGTTGTTTTACCTCTCTACGAATGTGTCTTTCGACGCAAACAAATTTGGAATTAACTTATGTGAAAATGTCTACATTTTTTACTACAAAGTTTTGATTCTCAAAAATGGTAGATCCGTGTTTGTTTTCGTAAATTAGTAATTTTCGGTACTCGGTTCTCACGAATAGAATATTACAGACAGGCGTTATAGACTTGTATGATAATACGAATCTTATATCGTCTGTTATTAGGGATGTGGTATTTTCGTAAGTTTTATTCAGAAGTCCTGAGTATAATAATTTGTATATTTTTAAATTGTACGTGTATTAAGGAAGAGGGTTCCAAAAAGTTTGACCTCTCTCCATATCAACACCGTAACAGGAGCTATCATTTGTGACTGATCCAGCCATGATTAGTGTGTGAGAATAAGAATTATTTGGTTTCAAACAGAAAATTTGTGCATCTTTTCCTACTGTAAATACCCCAGTTTTGTGCATTAAATCACACTGTTCATGCTTTTTCTGAAACTTCTAATTTTTGTTTCTTAGTGGGATACTGAACAAGTCCTTTACAGACAATAACTTTCGTATATGAATCCTTAAACGCTGAATCTAAAATGACTAGTATTTACTGCCAAATATTTTTTAAATTTTCAGAAAGATTACCTTTGTTCTTATCTTCAATGGGTAGGGCAATATGATATGATATTGTACCTGTAAATTTGGAAACTTTGGCATTTCTCCTCGTTTCTGAAGCATTCTTGAACCATTATCAAGTGGACTTCCATCAGCTGCTATAAAATAAGCATGATTGTCTTTCCTCATGCATAACTGATCACGGCATTCAATTATGTTTCGTCCTAAAATGTTTAGTATGACTGAAGCAGTTTCTTCAGTGGGAGGTTTAGGTGGAAGGCGGGTGATTTAATTCTTACCTAACTCCACAGCGTTTTTTAGTATGGTGTTTCTCTTTGTATTATTTCCTGAGAATCGCCCAATGATTCTACTAAATCTAGAGTCAATTCAAAATGTTCGTAAATATACTGTTCTTTTTCCTCATCTTCTTCCTCTTCACTAAAAAAATTAGAATCTGCTGCACTTTGTTCAGTATATATTTCTTGATTTCTTATTTTCCCTAATTTTTTATAATTCTTCAACTTTGCATTTTAATTTTATTCGAATTTAGAATTGGAACCCGAGCTATCAATAATGTCTGAACCATTTTCTGTTTCTTGACTCTTCATATTTCTCATTGTCATTGAGGGGCCTTGTTCAGGAAATTTCCTGGGTCTTCCTATCTTTTATCTTGAAGAAAAATCCACTTTTTGAATTTCCTTTTTAAGTCTAATTCCTTTTTTATCAGGAGGAAATAATTCTACTTGTTGTATGACCTTCTTGGGTCTTCCTCTTCTTCTTATTCCTAAAAATGTAGTTTTTTCCACATTATCATTACTTAAAACTGAAAGAGGTACAGTTCCATAATTTTCATTAGGATCATATTCATTAAGATGATTTCTATTTTGAATTTTTGTACTTACTTCTTCTAGTTCATTTTTTGCTTTCAATTGTCCACAAGCGACTACTGCACTCCATGTCTGCGATCCACCCCCTTAATTTCGAGTGGAATTTGCAAACAGATTTTTATTTTCAGTTTCATCAATGATTCAATCTTAACCCTTGTTAGATTTGTCACACTTCAGTGATTGGAAATCCTTATGAACAGGATATTCACATTTGCCCTCACCTTTTCCTTCTATTACTTTATAATTAATTTTTCATAGCATAGCAGGTCAACTGGATTTTGTTTTATAGAGGCTTCTTTCAAAGATCCTTTATTAACATTAACATTGGCTTTCATAATATTTTCTCCTTTAAAATGTCCATTTTCTTGCTTTTTAATAGGATTCCTGGATAACGCGTCATGCGTTCACACTCATTTTTCCCGCTTTATAAACAACGACGAAGACATATTCCGCTAGTTTCAGTCTCCAACAGGTTGCTCTCGAGCAAGGGTCTTTAGAATTCTTAAACCAAACCAATGGTTTATGGTCGGTCACAAGAGTGAATTTGCGTCCGTATAAATAAGGACGAAACTGGGTTACTCCATAAAAAATTGCAACTGCCTCTTTCTCATAAGTATCATATATCCGTACAGTGTCACAAAGGGCTCGTGATCCAAAAGATATTAGCTTATCTTTTCCTATCGCACCTTGGGATAATATTGGCCCAATAGCATAACCAGATGCGTCAGTTGGAAGTACAAATGGGTTTGAGAAATCTGGTCGAATGAGGACGGGTTCCTCGTATCATTTCGATTTCAATGCTTCATAAGACATCAGTTGCTTTTCTTCCCAGACGAAAGGTGCATCTTTTTTTAAGAGTTGGGTTGAAGGGCTAGTGATTTTATAAATTTTTTTTAATAAACCTATGATAGTATTCTGCTAAACCGAAAAATTATTTTATATTCTTCGGGTATACTTCGAGTCTTAAAAATTCACATTTGTCAGGCTGTAACTTTAAATTGGCATTACGAAGTCGATTCATTGACACTGTGAATTTCCTCTCATGTTCCTCGAGGCTATTGGCGTAAAGCACAATATCGACTAAATAAACGAATAATTTTGTACCTTGCAATCCGGTTAAAATAAGGTCCATAAGCCTTTAAAAAGTAGCCGGCAAATTCTTAAGCCCAAAAGACATCCGATAAAATTCATAGTGGTCATCAGGTGTAGAAAAAGCTGTTTTGTGGGTATCTTTGGGACTCATTTTGATTTGGTGGAATCCAGATGCGAGATCATATACAGAAAATCACTAGGCTCCTCTTAATTGGTCCAGAATTTCACTTATATTTGGTAAAGTGTAAGAGTCACCAATAGTTTTTTCGTTTAACTTCCTAAAATCTAACACCATTCTCCACCGCTTATTTCCCTGCGCGTCAACCTTTTTTGGGACGATCCATACAGGTGTATTGTATGGAGATTGGGATGGTTTAATTATACCGTTATCAGGTAACTCATTGACTTAGCGAGTTACTTCTTCTTTATGAATCGGAGGAAAGCGACATTGACGTAAAGCGATGAATATATCGTTTGTTGTAGGGATATGGTGTTCAAGGACAGTTGTGGCTTCGTGTTGTTCACCAGGGATGTGAGAGCGATCTAGATTTTTTAAAATAAGGTTGTGAACATGTTTTAATTCTTGTGCCTGTAAGTGATCTAATCTAAGTAAACTTTTAAGATGTTTGAATCTATCCTCATCATTGATATTGTATATAGAACAAATTTTATCAATATTTGAGTCTGAGAGCATAAATTCATCAAAAATTTGATCAGGAGATTTTTCGAAAAGGGTATAGTTATTTGATCCATCAAAACTTGCAGATTGTTTTCTTATTTCCTCAAATTCTTCTAATGTGACTTGTCGTACCTTTATTTCTTTTTCACTGCATTGATCATTATTGGTTACTAAAGCATTACCTAAAAATACACCATTTTCAACTAATAATCTGGGTACAAAACCTTCTCTTCTTTCTGGATTTATAATTTTTACAAAAAAATCTGAAATAGATCTGGCTGGTATAGGTATAGTTTCATCTGAACCTAGAATTCCATCGTGATCTACAGGTACCTCGTTAGGAATCACATTAAAAATGGTTAGATATCCAAAAACATTAAATTCAACTTGCCCTAATGTATATACTGGATGGCTATTTATTCCAGAAAATCGAAGTCTTTCTGGTTTATTTATAGATGAAATATCCTGAATAGAATGTTTTTTTGATTAAGTTAGGCCCTGCACTTGTGCCTACCATCATGCACACAGGATTATCTAAGCCTTCAACAATTAAAAGGACAGATGGTATCGAACTCCTATACTTAGGCTAACTTTTGCTGTTTTAATTTCAGGACCTTCTTTATTGATTACAATGGGTGGATTTAATTATTTGTAGCTGTCACCTCCCTCGTTTGATCCTGATTGAGGGGTTTCTCGCGTTTCCCTGGTTCGAATATCCTCGTTGTCTATTTTCTTGATAAACGTGTTGTAAGTTGTCACACTCATCTATAATTCTTTGAAAGCAATTTTTCATCAAATATCCTTATCTGTGACAATAAGCGCAAGTATTAGAATTGGAATTATAATTTCGTTGTGGGGGATCAAAACGAGGCCAATAATTATTCATTTATCTTTGACCCTTATTCCAATGTCTATTATTATTTTTTCGTTGACCTTTGTTCCAATTTCTATTATTATTCTAATTATTGGTATTTTGGTGTGCGTCTTGATTGCCATTAACTCTGATTATCTTGTTTTTGCCTGGGACCTGTGAAAAATGTATTTCGTGAGGAGCCTAATACTGTGGACCATCTGCTGGTCGTAAATGCTGAGGGTTTCCCTGATTTCGAAACGTAGGGTACGGATCACTGGGATTCGGTCAATGACCTCGGTATTGGTTAGGAGGGTTTTTCCATGTCTGGCCTTAGGAGCTACGGTTGGGGAAGTTTTCTTGAGTTTGATCTAGAAAGCGACAGGCGGGGGCCGCGTGATCCCTCTTTCCACATATTTGACATCCTAATTCTATTTCTTCTTTTGATATAGCTATTTTACCTGATTTAAATAATCCCTTACCGTTGCTTATTGCTTGATTTCCGGTTTCATGAGATTTTTTAAATCTTCCGTCTTCCCGTAATGCTTTTGTGGCTGATGACCTTCTCTCTACCTCAATGGCAGCGTCTACCGTTTCTTTGAATGTCTTTTGTTTCCCTATTCTTGATTCTAACTCTGGTCTCAATCCGTACAAGAAACAATCAGTTATGTTTATAGCTAAACTTCCTTCAAACATGGGATCTATTTGTCCATCATTTCTCATTTTATGAACATCTAAAATTTCATTCCCGATTTCTGGGATGCGTACCGCTTAAGCACTGACCTTGTCATTTTTCCATTGATATATTCTACCTAATTCCCCCTGTAACTGGTAAACCGCCTTGTTTGGCGCATAAACCCTTTTTAATCTACCTATTAAATCATCAATTTTAGTGTACGATGACTCAGTAATACACTTTCTAGCTTAGTCTGTTATTTTGATTCGGATCAATTTCACCAAATTCCGTTCAACAGATTCGGGAAGCATTTCCTTTGATTCCTTACAGCCTTCAAAAAAATGGATAAAGGGAATGTTATCACCATTGAATATGGGCAGGACTTCTAAGGCATCACGTACCGAAATCATTTGATTATTTGATACTCTTATTACTTGTGGATTCGATATGATTTTAGTTTTAGTTGGGACTTGTTTAAATGCAGAAGATTCCAATCTCTTTGTGTTAGGTTCAATTTCGTGATGTTGTGGCAAGAATTAATCTACGAGCGTGAAACCGCGTTTTGATGTAGGAATCCTAAAAGGTTTTTTTTTCTTTTGCAGTAATGTCTCTATTTAAAATCGGTGTTTCCTCTTCCTTATTTTGACAATTATTCTCTGTATTTTCGCGAGTTTTCTTATTATAAAAAGATTGAAGTTTTAGTGAAGGGGCACCTTCCAGATTGAAATTGCTAATGTCTCGTCTATTATAGTATTTTCAAAATATTATTTTTCTAGAAATGTTGAATTTATTGGGTTACTATTTTGGCAATTTCGGGATTCGCTTGCGCTTGACAACTCTCCGACTGGAAAGAACGGATTGATGAGTGTTTTCACACATGAAAGAGGGAAAGATGTAAGGGATGAATGTTGTTTGGTCTTACCGAGTTTATGTTTACTCCTATGTGCAGGATTCCTCCAGACGTGGATCCGGAAGCGAGTTAAATAATGGATCCTTGACCCTCAGTGTAACGGTAATCCAAATAATTGATAGTGAGCACGTGATCAGTTTGTTAGGATAAGTAAACTGTCATAACAAACTGGTATTCTTTGAAACCACGAAGCCCAGGGTTGACAGTCCGTACCGAAAGACATCTCAGAAGAACTGGCTGAGCCAGTCATTAACCTTGTTTAATGACTGGCTCGAATAACCATAAATTGTTCCATTGGCAAGGCTGAACCAATTTTCGAAAAGACATTATATTTTTCTTCCTTTCCAAGAGCTGAGCGATTCGTTAGATACATGGTTCCGCCCACCTTGGTAGATAGGATGGTACGTTTGTCATAGTAACCGTGCCGTTCTGTTCTTCCGTGAGAAGATATCGACCACCCTTCAAGAGGAATTCTATTTTTATCTGCTCGTGAACTTTTTCTTCAACATTTCGAATATATTGATCTCACACGTATAATGGAATATATAATAATTATAATAAAGTCGAGGTCTCGTGACACTTCTAGTCAAAAATGAATCAATTTACCTTCTTTCTAAATAAAAGTATTCAATATATAAAAAAATTTTTTTGAATAAAAATAAAGAAGTTTGAGAATTATAAAAATGCAGTGTAATAAAAAATATTCATAAAATAAGGAAATCGCCAGAAAAAAAGTTTTCTTTCGCCTACAAATTATTCCAATAATTATAAAACTTTTACCGTCAAAATTTATTTTACGATTTTACGTATCAAATAGGATAAAATTAATTGGCAATTAGATTAATTTGGAAAATAAATCTAGTGCTAGTTATTAAAACAGGGTTAGATTTGCATTTATAAAAAGGAATTAAACCCTTTCCAAAACGTATAGACTTGTAAAAATTATTTTTTAGTTTGAGCAATATTTATTGAAATATTCAAGATGTTATAGTAAATGTTCTTTCATCATTTATTCTATTATTTGTAATAGAGAGTATTAGAAAAATATTTTTTTTTAAAAGGCCATTCTTGTTATTAGGATTATTTTTCTGTGGAAATACACGTGAACCACATTTACAATTTCGCTGTGTCATCATAGCTCAAATAAAATTGTTACTCTATTGCATTCTTTAATGATAAAGTATCCTTGAAGTTCTAATATTGTCGAAACATGTTAGCGAGAAAAATTCAGAATCCATTTACGGACATAATAAAATCTTATTATGTAATAAAAATTACTCTTTGTACTTATTTAAATCAAACTTTTTAAAATCATTTTTAATAATCTCAAGAAAATTTATCTTGATTCAATGGTATCAATTTGTTAAATACATTCATTTAGAAAAATAATACAAAAAATTGTTTAAACTATTATTCAGATTCGTGGGCCTTAGAATCACATTGAAATCGACTTTCAATTTGTACCATTATGATAATAGTTGTTCTACAATTTATATTATAAATTAATTTAACGATTTTTTAATTAATCTTATAATTACAATAAATTGAAACCATTCGCAGATTTAGAAAATACGATAATGATTGCTTGATTTAAGTAAAATTTCAAGAAGAACCTCGCTTATCCATGTTGTTGTGGACCGTCCCCAAATTGCACAAGCGGGAAACTCGGATAAAACGAAATTTTAAATGAAAAGAAAGTATCAGTAAAATGAACTGAAAGTATATTAAAATAAATATTCAATTTGTAAAAATAAACGGACTACTCTTGCGCTATAGCTCGGATAAGACAGGTCAAATTTTTGGGTTTCAATCTCGGATAATCGCGAACTCGGATAAAGCAAGATCGGATAAGCGAGGTTCTACTGCACCTGGAAAAATTGAATATGTATCAATTATAATCTATAAACAGATTTCAAATTCTTTTTAAAAAGCTGAACTACCCACGATTTTAAGTTCATTAGTGAAGAATGATATAAATAATAATATTGAATCTGATTGAAGAAAGAGTAAGAGTATGTATTTGACAAATTGTCGGATTTATTAAATATTAAATATTAAATTTATATCATCACAATTAATAATCTTAGGTATGGAAACAAAAGTATTTCCATTGTCTTATTTTCATAATATAAAAAAGTGCGCAGGCTTAAAAAAATTGTTATTGAACATTTTATTTCAACTTGTATCGTTTTTCCAAGAATTTAATTTTTTACTTTTAATCTGATTTTGCAAGATTGACAGAAAAGTTATCCGCCCCTTCTAAAAATTATAAATAGAAAATCTGTATATCCTTTTTTGGCGAACTACTTTTGTAAATTAATTTTTTTGTACATTGCGTCGTTTTTCCAAAACTTTAATTTTTCCTTATAAAGTTATTATTTACAAATTTCGAATCATAATTGTTCGTATTTTGCATATTTTGACCGCAAAATGGAATTATTGACTTTTTATTATTTTTTATGCTAACAAAATTTTTATTTTTGATTTTTCAAGAAAATTAATGAAGTTTCTATGGTAATCTTGTAGGGCAATTAAAAATCATAATTTGTTTCTTTTGACTTTTTTCGTAATATCCGTCATTTGACTTAATA
The DNA here is from genome assembly GCF_010883055.1 of Belonocnema kinseyi. Lineage (NCBI taxonomy): Eukaryota > Metazoa > Arthropoda > Insecta > Hymenoptera > Cynipidae > Belonocnema > Belonocnema kinseyi. The sequence goes on along the minus strand of NC_046658.1, from coordinate 135,975,666 downwards.
TTTTCATTTTCGTTTTTTTTCTTTATTTTGTAAGTGCTCTAACTCTGGTATTTTTTTTAAATCGTGATAAGTCATAAGGAGAAATAGTCTGTGTTTTTAAGTACTACAAATAACCAAACAGCACATTTTTGAATCTTGAAAAAAGCGGTCAAATAATTTTTCAAAGTGCGCTCAAATTTTGAATTTTTATTCAAAATGGCTGGCTAGTTTAAATTTCGAATTTTATCGCGCTAAAAAAACCCAAAATCTACAGCCACAGAGACAGACGAACGGATACGTTCGTAAAAATCTGTTTTTCTGATGCAGGGGGTCTCAAAACGTAGAAATTTAACACTTAAAAAGAACATAAATTGTGGGTCCGGATGCAATAGGGGCACATAAATTTTTTTCGTGCGAAAACGAAGTCCCCTGGAGGCTTTAGAAAAAATTTTCGAATTTTAATTTTCAAAAGATATATATGGATGTAAAATTTG
>NC_046658.1:135971714-135975093 GCF_010883055.1 Belonocnema kinseyi | reverse complement strand
AAGCAGCATTTCACAAATGGTTTTTCGATTTTCAATTTCTTTATCGTTTAGTTGGTGTGGTACCTATTTTCCTCACTTCTGGATTTTTTCCATTGCTTTTAAACGTTGGCAAAGTGCTCCTCGGGTCACGTTTAGTGTTTGTACCAATTGTTGTTGCGATTAAGTTGTGTCTTCATGCAATAACGCCTGCAATTCCTCGTCTTTGAACTTTTTCGCCGCACCAGACTGTTCATTGTCTGTTAAATCGAAATCTCAACTTTTAAATTGACGAAACCATGACTCACATGTTATAATCACTGGAGAATGTTCACCATAAGTTTCAACCAGCAATCGATGAGCTTCAACTTCTTTTTTCTTTTGATAAAATAAGAAAAAAAACGAATGTCGCAAATGCGATTTACTTGGAACGAAACTCGACATATTCACTGAGGTAAACAACTATGATACTTTTATTTTGGCAGAATGGAATTGTGTATTTTTGAAGGTTATTGTCCATAGAAAAATCTGACATAGATGCCAAATCATAGAAATGTATACATATCTCTAGCGACATCTATGAGTAAAACCGGCAAACTTTAACTAACACCCCTGGTAATATCCAATTTCAATTATGTTAGAAAGTTGCACTTTATCTGAAATAACTGTTCGTTCAATTTACAATTAGAATGAGGTGCATAATTAATTAATATTGAAAAATTAATTTTGCTAATAACTTAATATTATTGCTAATGACACCCTATTTGAATAATGCTTGAAAGTTGCGGGTTTTTCTGAATTTTTCAAATTTTTATCCGCTTTTCACTTAGTATGGTAATACCCAATGTAAACTAAACAAAAATAGCTCTATAATTAATTTATTATTGTTCATAACTCTGTTTTCTTATGTAAGTGAAGAAATGTGCTGGTTTCTTCTAGAATGTTCAACTTCCCTCTGCTCTTTTCGATTAAATAACGTTTCTTTTTTAGATTTATTTGTTCCTTTGATTTTTAAGTTATGTAGATATTCTTGAAAAAAACTCAACAGGGATTATTTGGAATAAAAGGGAGAGGGAAGATGATAATGAAATATGTAAAATACCAAATTTTTCTATTACGCTTTTTAAAAAACTGCTTATTATAATTCAAAACAAAAATTTCACAATTAATTTGCAGACCTAGTCCTCCCACCTACTCATATATTATATTCCATTCTATTTTTCTGTTTATTTTGCAAGATAGTTTGTTTGTTTGAGTTAAATTTTTTTTTTTTAGAAAAAAGCAAAGAAATGTATTTAAAACAATGTAATACTATTTCAATAATTATTCTTTTTGAGGTTTCCTCATTTTTTTTTTGTAACTACAAAGTCAAAGCAAAACTAAATATTTAGGGGGGAAAAGCATATTTCCAGCATTACTCTATGAAAAGATAGTTATGAACAATAAACAATTCACTAAATAATAATGTTTCTTAACTTGCATTAACTACATTACTTAATAAAAAGTGGACAAAATGTAAGAGTTCAGAAAAAATCCCAACTTTCTAGCATTATTGAAATTGAATATTATTGACAATAATAACAATAATAAATTGTTTAAGCAATTATATTTTTAACAATCATTAAGTATCACCCAAGTTTAATTGAAAATTGGATAAAAATTTGAAAAGTTTTAAAAAAACCGCAATTTTTCATCACTATTCTAAGAGAAAATTTATGAAAACAATGATAAATTGTTTAAAAAATTTGTGTGCGTATCTAATTATGAGCATAAAGTAGTATTTTATATGTGAGCAACAATTTGCATTTTAAAAAACTGAAAAAATACTAATTAGCACCCAAAAATCGCAAAACTCATTTTTTTAGTTATGGAAATTTTTTAGGACCCTATGAAAACAGACTTATAGTTGTGACATATTGAAAATAATACTTTATTCATATTCTAAAGATAATTGTCAAGAGTAATGTTGAGTTTCAATACTTCTACGTAATGGTGAGTCTTTTTCGGTATTTTTTCTTGAGAAAAAAATTCACAAAGCTGAAATGGCCAATTTTTTCACTTTGTTTGTTTATATATTGTTGCTCAATGACAAAAAATTAGAAATTCCAAACCATAATTATCTTAAAAGTTTAATGCTGAAGATTTCTGAAAACAAAACTTTGAAATCGCTATTGGGAGAGCGAGTCCAAGCGCTAAGGATGTTATGGAATCCACATGCTCATTTCGTCTTTTTAGTTGAATAAAACTGTTTTTGATTTAAAATTAAAATCATTTTCAGTTTAAGTAACAAAAATTACATTTTAACTGAGAAATCATCTTTTTTGGTTTAACATTTCGTTTAGACTTTTTTTGTGTCCAACGTAAATCGTTTTAGATGAACATTCCTCTATTTGATAGAAAATGAAATAATATCGTTTAAAATTAAAGTTTTTTGCTTAATATAGACTTTTTGGTAGAAAATTCCTATTTCTTGATTAAAAAGTGTATGTGCAATCCTGTGACTATAACTCTTAGAAGAACAAGAAATATAATGTAACGTAGATAATTTTTGTATTAATGTGGTAGTCGTACGAACAATAGTGTTTGTTTTTTAGTGTATACTTGAAATTGTAGAAATTATGTTATATCATTATATATTTACCAATAGAACCCAGGATGACAGCAAAAGTGATAAATGGAATACCGGCAAAGATCCTCATTTTTTCTTGTATTAGGTGACAGTAGATGGCATCAGATCACAGTATACAACAAAAGATGTCTGTAAACGTAAGTTGACGACAGTAGATTACAGTAGACGACAATAGATGACATTATAACACAATAGAGGACAGTATATGACAATCAATAACAGTAGAGGACTGTAGGCGACAGTAGATGGCAGTAGATAACAGTATACGACAATAGATGTCAGTATACGTAAGTTGAGGACAGTAGATGGCAGTAGACGACAATAGATGACAGATTAACACAATAGAGGACAGGTTACGACAGCATATGACAGGCAATGACAGTAGAATACTGTAGATGATAGTACCTGACAGTAGATGACCTTTAACAGCAGTATATGACATTAGACGACAGTATATGACAGTCAATGACAGTAGATGCCTGTAGACGACAGTAGAAGGCAGTAGATGGCAGTAGATGACAGTATATGACAATAAATGTGAGTAGACGTAAGTTGATGACAGTAGTAAGTTGATGACGTTTGAAATACAACTGCATACTCATAATTAGATTCTCTCAAAAATTGTTTAAACAATTTATCATTGTGTTCAGAAATTTTCTCTTAGAATAGTGTTGGAAAATTGCGGCTTCTTCAAAACTTTTTAAATATAAATATACCCTGAAATTTGCCGGTTCTTTCAATAAAGAAAACACTCAATCCTCAAGGGATTCTCAA
>NC_046658.1:135967617-135971614 GCF_010883055.1 Belonocnema kinseyi | reverse complement strand
TTTTGAAAATTAAAATTCGAAAATTTTTTCTAAAGCCTCCAGGGGACTTCGTTTTCGCACGAAAAAAATTTATGTACCCTTATTGCATCCGGACCCACAATTTTTAACTTGAAATTTAAACGTTAAATTTTCACTTTGAAAAAAGTAATTTTTAAAAAGTAATTTTTAAAAAGTTAAATTAAATCAATTAATGAGAATTTTCAACAAAATAAATGAAATTTCTACAAAATAGTTAAATTTTTAACTATGAAAGGTCAAAATATTTAGCATTAAAAACATTTCAAATTTGGTAAATGAATTTTTTTTTAATTTCCAAATATTTAAATGAGTTCGATATATTTTCAATAAAGTAAGGATATTTTAAGTCATTAAAAATTTTTTAAAATAAATTTCAGTAAAATTCAACTGATTTTCAAGATTTATAAGTTATTTCATAATATAAATAAGGTTCTGGAATTCCTTATAGACCTTTAGATCTCTTCATATCTTCGGAAATTTTTGAAAATCCTTTAAAGTCTATTAAATTTCTTTTAAAAACTTTTTTTTTCTGAAATATTTCAAAATATCTTAAAATATATTTTTAAATTAATTTTAAATTAGGGACCATACTTAAATTACGTAACAGCTCACTGGGAAGGGGGTGGAGATCGTGACATTTCATTACGATTTGTTACGATAGGACGGGAGGGGGTCGTTCTCTCCTGTACGCTATTCTTCGAAATTCGCAAAAAGTTACTCCTAAAGATTATTTTTTTAGTTATAAATGGTATTATTTGGTTAAAAATCTTACAATTTTCTTCAAAAGAAATATTTTTTGGTTGCAAATTCGACTGTTTTGAGAAAATTTGCCTATTTAAGTTAAAATAATTGATCCTTTTGTAGAACATTAATTTTTTTTGTCTAAAATTCAAATTTTGTTTGCTGAAAAGTCAACTGAAATTCTTTTTGGATAAAAACCATTTTGTCTGAAAATTCGTCTTTTTGCTTTGAAATTCGCCTGTCTTATTAAAATTTTGTATTTTCTTGGACAACACTGCAACTATTTTGTTGAAAAGTTAACATAATTGTTAAAAAGTCGTACTTTTTAATGAAAAGATCGACGATTTAGCATAAAATTACCTTATTGTTTACAATTTTTATTTTGGGGTTAAAAAGTGAACTGAAATCTTCTTTGGATGAAAATTTAACTTTTTTTAAAGTTATTTTTAAATTCATCTGTTTTAGAAAAAAATTCTTTTTTCTCGAAAATAATGCAAATTTGGTAAAAAATTCAACAATTTTGTTGAAAGTCATACTTTTTGTTTAAATTTAATATTTTTGATTTGAAAAGAGAACTAAAATCCTTTCTGGGTGAAAATTCACCTTTTTTCAATTTTTTTTTAAATTAGAAATTCTGCTATTCTAAAAGAACTGTTGTCCTTATTGAATAAAAATGCACATTTTTGGTGGACCATTAAACAATTTTATAAAATGACAAACTTTTTAGTTATAAATTCCACAATTTCGTTTAAAATTGAATATTTCATAATAAATTTACTTTTTGTTTAAAATTAACGTTTTTGTGTGAAAATTTATTTTTTGTTAAAAAATTTATAATTTAATCTTGAAAAGTCAATTGGAATATTTTTTAGATGAAAATTCGACTACATATTTTTATTTTGTTACATAAAAATTCATCTGGTTTAAAGAAATGTAATTTTTTTGGTATAAATTCAGTGGAGAATTCAACAGTTTCGTTAAAAAGTCTTTTTAGGATTAAAATTCGTCTTTCTGGATTAAAAATTAAATTTTTTCGTGGAAACTTATTTTTTGTTTCAAAATGCTCCTTTTGATCGTGAAAAGTCAATTGGAATGAAAATAAATTGAAAATTTTTTGTTGATTCACTTTGTCAAGAAATTATTTTTTTGTGTTTCAAGATTTATATTTTTGTTTGAAAATTTATCTCTTTAGTTGAAAATGTAACGATTTAAAAAAAAATTAATTGTTCCTTATTAATAATTAAACTACTTAAGGGAAAATTAAACTACATTGTTAGCAATTTAATTTTTGTTTGAGTGCTTATGTCTTTGTTTAAAAATTTAACCGTTCAGTAAAAAACCTTTTCCTTTGTTTGAAATTCATTTGAAAAATCTTTGATCGTTGTGGTTTTACTGAATGTCGAATTCCCTGCTTAAATCTTTAAAAGATGCTGAACCAACTATTCAAATGAATTTAAACAGCTTGCCCACTATGATACGTTTTCCACTTTCATTTCTAATAGACTTCCATATAAATATATCTTTATTCATTTTCAAATATTTTTCACATAATTAACACGTACTTTACGAGAAATTAAAACATTTTTTTAAATTTTTGTACTTGGTTAATTATAAAAAAAAATAAAAAGCGATATTACATGCATTCATAATATTGTACAATTTGTAAAGCCTTGGAAGAGATCAATACAGGAAATAAAGATCTGGTTTTCGAAAACTCACTTTTAAACATTAAACGTATGTCGATATAATTTTTTAAATGCCGTTGTTTGTTCTATGAGATACAGATTTACAAGGAAACACACCAGGAAATCTATACAAAAATTTTAATGATAAATAAAAAAGTGTTTGTCTCCAGACCTAAATTTAGGATATCGAGTGAAATCGTGATTAGGAGCCGACCACATATCAATAGGATATCTTTTAGAGGTGAGTGGGGCGGAAGGTCGAAAAGTGGGATTCAGCCAATCAAAATTGGCTACGCGAAAAACGGAAAGCTTACTAGTACACATATACAGAAATATCTTATAAAAATTCCTTTTCTTCTTTAATCAGTATCATACACTGTCGTCTACCGTCATTTACTGTCGTCAACTGTCATATACTGCTGTTAACTCTCATCTACTGTCAGGTACTGTCATCTACTGTCATCTACTTTCATCTACAGTATTCTACTGTCATTGACTGTCATATACTGTCGTATACTGTCCTCTATTGTGTTAAACTGTCATCTATTATCATCCACTGTGATCTACTGTCATTAACTTACGTCCCCTGACATTTATTGTCGTATACTGTTATCTACTGCCATCTACTGTCGTATACAGGCATCTACTGTCATTGTCTGTCATATACTGTCATTTACTGTCGTGTACTGTCATATACTGCTGTTAAAGGCCATCTACTGTCAGGTAATGTCACCTACAGTATTCTACTGTCATTTACTGTCATCTGCTGTCGTATACTGTCCTCTATTGTGTTAAACTGTCATCTATTGTCATCTACTGACATCAACTTACGTATACTGACATCTATTGTCGTATACTGTTATCTACTGCCATCTACTGTGGTGCACAATCATCTACTGTCATTGACTGTAATATACTGTCGTATACTGTCCTCTGTTGTGTTATAGTGTCATCTATTGTCGTCTACTGTCATCTACTGTCATCAACTTACGTCTACTCACATTTATTGTCGTATACTAATATCCACTGCCATCTACTGTCTTCTACAGGCATCTACTGTCATTTACTGTTATAGACTGTCGTCTACTGTCACATACTGCTTTTAAGGGTCATCTACTGTCAGGTACTGTCATCCACAGTATTCTACTGTCATTGACTGTCATATGTTGTCGTATCTTGTCCTCTATTGTGTTAAACTGTCATCTATTGTCGTCTACTGTCATCGACTGTCCTCAACTTACGTATACTGACATCTATTGTCGTATACTGTTATCTACTGCCATCTACTGTCGTGTACAGCCATCTACTGTCATTGACTGTAATATACTGTCGTGTACTGCCCTCTATTGTGTTATACTGTCATCTATTGTCGTCTACTGTCATCTACTGTCATCAACTTACGTCTACTCACATTTATTGTCTAAATAATTCTATTGAAAAATTCTATCAAATTAAAAGCAATGGAAAAAATCCAGAAGTGAGGAAAATAGGTACCACACCAACTAAACGATAAAGAAATTGAAAATCGAAAAACCATTTGTGAAATGCTGCTT
>NC_046658.1:135966440-135967517 GCF_010883055.1 Belonocnema kinseyi | reverse complement strand
TAAAAGCAATGGAAAAAATCCAGAAGTGAGGAAAATAGGTACCACACCAACTAAACGATAAAGAAATTGAAAATCGAAAAACCATTTGTGAAATGCTGCTTGAATGGTTCGAAAGGAAAACTTTTCTGCGTCGAATTGTCACAGGCGATAAAAAATGGATTTATTTCGAGAACAGGAAGCGGAAAAAATCATGGCTTTCACCTGGTGAGTTCGGCCCATCGAATCCAAGGCCAAATCGCTTTGGCGGTAAGACAATGATCTGTGTTTAGTGGGACCAGTAAGGTTTGGTGTACTTCAAGTTATTAAAACCTGGTGAGACGGTCAATACGGATCGCTACCGACAAAAAACTATAAATTTGAATCATGCGTTAATCGAAAAACGGCCGGAATGGGCCCGAAGACATGGCAAATTATCCTACAACATGACAACGCACCGTCTCATACTGCTAAAGTGGTGAAGATCACATTAAAAGCATTTAACTGGGAAATATTATCGCACCCGCCGTACTCTCCAGCCCTGGCCCCGTCCGACTATCACCTTTTCGCATCGATGGGACCCAGTGGGCACCAAATTTGGCGACGTATTTACGACATCGTTACGACAACTTTACGACATCCTATGTCTATGTCGTTTCGCTGTCTTTACGATGTCGTAAATACATCGTCAGGTCATGCGACTTATTTACGATATCGTAAAGACACAATTAACGACATGGATATAGGATGTCGTAAAGTTATCGTGAAGATGTCGTAATGATGTCGTAATGATGTCGTAAAGACGTCGCCACACTTTGTGCCTACTGGGGACACTCACTCGCAGAGCAGCGCTTCTCCAATTTGGAAGAAGTCGAAAAATGGCTCGTCGATTGGTTTGCCTCGAAAGAGAAAAAGTTTTTTTGGAATGGTATCCATGATTTGCCTGAAAGATGGGCAAAATGTGCATAATCCAATGATCAATGCTTTGAATGAAATTTTTTTGAGAATCCCTTGAGGATTGAGTGTTTTCTTTATTGAAAGAACCGGCAAATTTCAGGGTATATTTATATTTAAAAAGTTTTGAAGAAGCCGCAATTTTCC
>NC_046658.1:135964254-135966340 GCF_010883055.1 Belonocnema kinseyi | reverse complement strand
TTGAGAATCCCTTGAGGATTGAGTGTTTTCTTTATTGAAAGAACCGGCAAATTTCAGGGTATATTTATATTTAAAAAGTTTTGAAGAAGCCGCAATTTTCCATCACTATTCTAAGAGAAAATTTCTTAACACAATGATAAATTGTTTAAACAATTTTTGAGAGAATCTAATTATGAGTATGCAGTTGTATTTCAAACGTTATCAACAATTTTCATTTAAAAATACTTACAAAAATACTAATTAGCACCCGAAAATTGCAAAACTCATTTTTTCAGTTCTGGAGTTTTCTTAGGACCCTATAATAACAGGCTTATGGTGGTGACATGTTGAAAATAATACTTTATTCATATTTTTAAAATCATTGTGAAGAGAAATGTTGAGTTTTAATACTTCTACATAATGGTAAGTCTTTTTCTGTATTTGTTCTTGAGATAAAAATTCACAAAGCTGAAATGGCCAATTTTTTCACTTTGTTTCTTTATATATTGTTGCTCGGTGAAAAAAATTAGGAATCCAAAACAAAAATTCTCTTAAAAGTTGAATGCTGAACATTTAAAAAAAAAAACTTTGAAATCGGTCAAAAAATACGACCTGTGGGCCAGCCCCTGGGACTCTGAGTTGAAAATGTATAATGTGTTGATGGCGGCCGAGTGGTGGCGCCAGCTATGCAGTTGGCCTATGATTGTTGCAAAACCGCGACAAAAAATAAAATTGAATTTGACAACGCATTAAAAGTAATTTTCTGACAGTTTGAAATAATGGTTAAGTGTTTTTAGGAATCTATGTGACAGTTTACATCTTCTAAGCGAAAGAAAAGTGAAAAACTGCTTTTAAATGTAAAAATCTGAAACTATTTACAGATGATCCGAAATATCCGCAGTGTTAATATTTTGATTAAAAAATGGTGAAGTGCGTTTGTTTTTGTTGTAAATCGAGCTATAAAAGTTATCGGAAGCAAGACAAAGCTAGAAAAATTCAATTTTTTAAAGTTTTAAATGATCCAAATATTCTTGAAGAATGGCAAATAGCTGTTTTAAAGGATGATATCAAACTGAAATTAAACATGAACTAAAGGGTTTTATTCCAAAAAAGAGATCGCAATATACGAACTCAGTTTTCAAAATCATTTGCAACTTGCTAGTTTGTCCATTTTACTATAATATATTATCGTCTATCAGGGTGTTTGGATTTTCCTTTATTATTCATAATTATCCTAATCGAATCTACAGAAAAATAATTAATAAATAATTAATTTTAACTTAAAATTACTAAATTATGTTTTTAAGAATACTTTACTGAAAATATAAATTATTTTATAATTTTCGATAGCAGTAATGCAATATAATAAAACATTTTAGGGATGAAAATTTGTAAATTTCTATAATTTTATAGCAACTTTTCAAACATTTTTTATTTTTTTATTTTGCTACCACATGGACAGTAATAGTATAAGGAAATTAAAAATTAATTATAATTTATTTTAAAATGTTATTTATAACTTTTGAATAATCACAGATGGAAATAAAATAAGAAAAAACACTTTTCCTCCAGATACAATAATTTAAAGAATGGCGAAAATGAAACTTTATGAATTTGTACACAAATATACGAGAAACAAATGCTTTTCGTTTTTTATGTTTGTATGCTTTTTTTAATAAGCTAGGGAAACACACACATATTATTTTTAAGTTTCTAACAAATATTACTTATCTACAGTGATCTGTTGCCTTTAGCGTGATTAAAAAAAGACGTTTATATATATTATTTCTTAAAAACATAATAATCAAATATTTTTATAACAAAATTGTTTTTAATGTTTATAGATCCAAAAACTATGATTGGGATTTAAAATAACAGTGATTGTTTAAACTCGGGAATTTTCTTAAAACAATTTAAAACATCTTTTTTATCAATATTATTTATTAAAAATTAAATAATAAAATATGTTCATTTAAAAAATTATTTTGAATGTTAAAGGTTCACAAAATTATTGTTTGGATTGCAAATAACAATGATTGAAATGATTTTGCTGAATAAGATAATGCAAAGCAGTTTATAAAATTACCAAATTTAGAAAATTCCTGAA
>NC_046658.1:135945754-135964154 GCF_010883055.1 Belonocnema kinseyi | reverse complement strand
TTCAATAAAAAAGTTTCACAATGTAGTTTTACTTTGACCCAATTAGTTGAATTTTCAATTAAAAACGATTAATTTATAACAAGATAATTAAACTTTTAACCACCAAGATAACTTTTCAACTTAAAATGGAAGATTTTTTATATTTTTAACAAAATTGTTGAATTCTCTAGCAAATAGTTGCATTTTATTACGAAAAAAGTTTAGTTGTCATTCAAAAGAGATTCGGATGAATTTGTAACAAAAAAAACCTATTTTTTTATGAGTGGAACTTTCATTCAGAAAATATTTCAGTTCATTTTCAACACCAAAATATAAATTTTAAACAAAAAGTCCATTTCCTACTAAATAGTTATGTTTTTAAGAAAATAGTATAATATAACTTAATTTCTAACGAAACAGTTGCATTTTTATAAAAGAAAAAGATTTAATTTCTGCTAAAACAGGTAAACTTTAAAATAAAAAAGATAAAGTTTCACAAAAAAAGTTGAATTTTAACCGAAAAGTTAACGAAAAATAGCAATTTTCTATTAATTAAAATAAATTCTGAGATTCTCAGAGAGTTTATTTCTCGGTTATATTCTCATTCTCGTTACCGTTCTCAAAGTAATATAACCGGCTCAGAACTCTAGCTGTGGCCCATTATGAACAGTGAATTGCTATTCTAGAAGACTGTGGTCGATACCAGGGCGCCGGTCAACCCGAGTCCAGTGCGCGCGCGACAATAAAAAATCGCTCACATCTCTTAAACAAAAATAACAATTTAGCTGAAATTTGGTCAAAGTTTTCATTAAACATCAGGGTACAACTTTTCCACTGGAAGTTGTCTGTCCGCGAAACTTTCCTGCAGACCTTTGTCCGTCAAAGACTGAGGAAACGATTCCTGACAGTGACGATTTGCAATAATTTTTATAATGCAAATATAAAAAATACATCTACTTTTAAAACACAGTTGGAATCAGAAGGGGTTCTTCTATTTGGAGAAAAAAAACGAGATCATTTCGTCGAACAGAAGCCGAGTTTTTGCGAGTTTAGTTTAAAAAGTCATTGATTTCGGTATAATGAAAATTTCCAGTTTTTAATTTTTAGAGAAAAAACTATCAATTTAATGAAAAAAGTTTCTTCATGGAAGTTGTGCGGCAATTGTAAACAAAATACTGGGATCCTCAATAAAAATATAATTATTTTAAAACAAACAGTTGCATTTAAAGAAAGGATTAAATTTAAGTTTCCCATTTAAAATGCTTGGGTAAAGATCACTTTTTTTAGTTTTTAGAATAATTTTTTAGGGTTTGAAAAAATGTTACAGGAAATTATGGGGGCCTCTAGAGAATTATACAACAAAGAATTCCATCTATCAGGCAGATAAGTTTGACATCTCTAACACACCTCCACGAGTATCTGAAAACTACCCTTAAAACAAAAATTTCAATTCTTTACGAAACTGACATTTTGAACATTGTATTTTCATCCTTTTTTACTTATAATTATTAAAATTGGTCTGGTGAAATATTTATTATCGTTGGTCTATTAATTTTTAATTACAGTAAAACTCTTCTATAGCGCAAATTTTAGGGCTGACAGTGGGTAGCAACTAACTCATTATAGCCCGCTCTACTTTTCTTTGTTACGCAGCTCATGTTACACCTACATGCGGCGCGGCCTTAAATCTCGGAAGGGCTATAGAAGGGAAGGCTATTGAAAGGTTTCACTGTATTTGAATAAATATACTTAGTTTAAATAATTTGTTTCCGAAAATTCGTTTTTCTCCTAAAAGTTACTACTTTTAGTCTAGTGGAATATTTATTAACATTTATTCATTAGGTATGTATTGTTTAAACAAATAGAGTGGGACGATGGTCGTGGGGACTAAAGCGTAGGCTTTGGACCCACTCCTTCGGCTTGCGGGTTCGATTCCCACCTTAAACTGTAGGTCCCCCTTCCACCACCAAGTAAATGTGTGGAGGGTGTGTAAAGGAATAGAGAAGGTGTAAGAAAAATGTAAACCCTTAGGGGACACATTAGAAGCGTCCATTCCTTGTTTAAACGAATAGCACTTGTCTCAACCATTTTTTTCGAAAATTATCCCTTTTTTCCTTGAAAATTATTATTATTGGTCTAGGAGAATATTTATTAGCATTAAGTAATTGATTTTCAATTGTTTCAACAAATTGAATTTGTCTATTATTTGTTTAAATTATCGAAAATTATTAAATTAATGTCAATAAATATTACACTAGACCATTATTAATAATTTTTAGGGAAAAAAGAATTTTCAACCAAAAAATTTGAACAAATTCCGACAAAATCCGACTATTCTTTCAACATTAGAATCTAATAATTAATTATTTGTTGCACAATCAAAATTTGAACTTTCGATTTTTTGCAACGAAATTCGAAAAGTTAATAAAATATGTCAAATGACCCTTTTCGTTTTCTTTTTTTATTATTAAAATCTTCTAACTTTGATAATTTTTATTTTATCAAAAAAAGTCATTAGGATAAATTTTTCATATTTTTGTTTACTATAAATGGCCTTGACTCCCAGTCTAAACTCAACCCGCTTTTATTCTCAGTCCCAAATTTAACACGTATTTGCTCACGCAGGAGGACCGTAGCTTTTTAAAATTTGATGTCCCGTGTTGATATTGTAACATTGCAGTATTCATTTTCCGTTTCTGCAAAATTTGTACTATAAATGTCGTCATCTTTGATTAAGAAGTTTTGACCTTTTGTTCTCATTAAAATATTAACGTCAGATCTACATTTTTCTTCATTATATTACATAAAGTTAAATTGTTGATATAACACTTAATACCATTGAGCTCATTATACAAATTTTTAATTTACAAAGTTTGAAAAATTCTATTATGTTTTTGAAAAAACATTGAATATTTTGTACATTTTTGTAGTTTACAAATACTAAATAAATTTATTGTAAAAGCTTTTAATTTTATTATTAGATATAATATAAATAATAAAATATTTTTCTAGTTATGAATAGATATAATAAAATTCATGATATCATTAAACATCCCCTCAGAAGATTTCAAACGTATTAAATTAACTTATACCAGCCTTATCTCAATAGTCACTTGACTTAACCCGTTGCTATTAAAAAAACCAGTTTCACCCTTAAAAAAATTACAGCAATAGCACAGGTTTTCAGCACTTATAGCATGGTGAATTACATACTTGAGGCAAATCTCAGCAAATGAAACAGAATTTAGGAGAATTTCAACAAATTTAAAAGAATTTGGGGTAAATTTCAAGTTAATTGCTAAAAAAATTTGTGTATAAATTTTTGGAAATACATTAAGATCTTATTGAATCCCATACAATTTTATGAAATCTCATGATATTTCCTGAAATCCTAGACAATTTAAAAAAATGGAGTGCTTCTCAAATTCCTTGAAATCATTGAACTCCTCAGAATACCTATGATAATTTTTTTTAATATCATAATATCATTTAAATTTTTAAAAATTCCTTGAAAGTTTTTTTAATTCTTGAGACATCCTAGACGATGTCAAATTCGACCCATAGTTTGTACAATGATGAGGTTCATAATTAAGCGAAGAAGAATCTAGGACAAATTTGAGGAATATTAAGTAGAGCTGTAATCCAATCATAGTCGCGATCTCGTCTGTTCATGGCAATGCTCAGCTGCCTAACCAAGGAATGAGGGAATTGGTTTTATATTTTATAAGTCATATTACAAGTATCAAGTAGAGAACCTTTTGCACAACTGTGTTTCTGAGTTGAGAAGCATTCCTAGTCGCGAATCCCAGAGATCTAATGGACTTTTTTACAGCGGCAGGAACCTGATCATCGAAAGATAATATCTCCTCAACGTGTACCCCAATGTCAATCAAAAATGTGACACTGTCCAGAATTTTTCCCCCAATGAGATAGTTTTACTTAGGAACATGTCTTTTCATAGAAAATGGTATGACTACACATTTTTAATATTAAGCCTCATCGCATTTAGAGTGCACCACTGTTGCAACCGATCGAAGTCCTCCTGTAAATCAATACACTGCAGATGGGTCTTTATTTTTTCTTATAATTGAAAGTCATCAGCGAAAGACGCAAATTTGAATAAATTTACAGATGTCGTTAACGTGAAGGAAGAAAAAGAGAGGTATCAGATGTGAGTTTTGTGACATACCAGACTAGGCGAGAAATACTTTAGAGAATTTCCCATTAAAATGTACTAATTGTAATCTACCATGCAAATGTAGCTAGTAGCGGGCTCGATTCCCGCCTCGCACTCTGGAAGAGTCTCGGTAGCCCATGCGGTGAACACCAGCCTAGCAAGGGAGTTGTTCATCTCCGAAGAGTCGTGGGACCGGGACCTCTAGAGAAAAAGGTTTTCTCTAAGTACTTAAGGCTGTTGCTCTTGGTAGTTCGGAACCCACCTTAAATTGTAGGTACCCCATCCACCACCAAGTAAGTGTGTGGAGGATGTGTAAAGAAATAGAGAAGAAGGTGTAAGAAAAGTGTAAATCCTTAGGGGACACATTAGAAGCTTCCATTCCAAGTTATACTTTCAAAAATGTTGGCCATGAAATTGAGTATAGTTATTAGTCTTTGGTTTTTAATATCTTTACGGTCAACTAATCTTGAGATGGGAACAACTTTACCCTTCTTCTGCTCCCGGAGGAAGTAACCCTTTGTAGCTGAAAAGTTAAAAATTAGGTGTAATGGAGTAATAAACGAGGAGCGACACGACTTCAGAAGTGAGGGAAGTATACCATCAAGTGTAGTCCCTTTATTCCGATAGAATTTCAAGAGCTGCTCAAAATTAAATTCTCACATATTTATAAAGTGGAGAGGTCTAGAACATCAGTTTTATTAAAATGGACATCACTAGAAATCGACTCTTTATAAATAGACTTAAAATATTTGTAACCAATTTTACCTATACCATCAGTAGTGTTCGCGTGTTTATTGTTAAAAACCATTTCGTTTAGCAAGCTATTATCCTTTCTAATATGATGTATATAATTCGAAACATTTTTTGGATTAGATATAATGCAATTTTCAGTATTCTCCAGAAAGGACGTATGACATGTATCCGAAAGCTTCTTACGTTGTGTTCGACAATTTGAGAATTTTTGTTCATCGCTAAGATTCCGAGACCATTTTGATGCAGCAGTCTCCATGTCAAAACTCTCATTTCCAATTGAGTTTAAGTCGTTTAAAGGCTGGAGCGTCTGCTGGTTGTAAAATTTCTAGCAAAGTTTGGATATAATGTAATAAAAGTTATTTGTAATTTTCTACATCGAAGAAATACATTGTATGTCAAGTGAGATTTATGCCCGTCTGCAAAAAGAATAACCGTCAGCGCCAAATGAGAACACAATGGTAATGTTAGTTTTGGTTTGCCCTACATTTTCGAATATACGCTTCACCGACTATAGAATACAAGCTCAATATTAGACCCGCTGGCGCCATCTCTAGGCCAGGCCTGAAACTTTTCTCCCAAACCTCGTAGTTCCCCCACTCGGACACCCCGTACCGCATCTATGTTTATAAAATATTTGGTATAGTTAAACTGCAATATGCCACATAGCGACAAAAATCCGCACTAGAAAGATTAAATGCGATTTTCAATATGCATTCTAATTTGTACATAAAAGTGCACTAACGATTTTTTTGTAAAGTTTACATTATTTATTGAATACTAGAAATAAGTTTTTATATGGATAAAGGGTCTTAGATGGAATTTACATATTATCTAGTTAAAAAACACATTTTGCGACAGAAATATTTTTCTTAGGAAAACAATTGTTGTACTATTTATTGTGATTTTCAACAGATTATAAACTTCAATAGACTTATTTTCAAGAAAAATTGAAATCAAAGTGAATGTTTATTAGTTTATATTTTAAATATTTACTATTTAAAAAACTGATATAAAAATTAGCTTAAAATTCATATCTCAACTCTATTCGTCTATTATTCATATTCTTTGCATAATCTGGATCAAATTTTTTGCTAAGTACATTAGTCAATGTTTATTTAAGCTTAGAATACATTGAAACTTACATGAAAATTAGAGAAAAAAATGTATACCACTCTAGTTCCTAAGCTTGAATATATGAAGATAGAACTTCAGTATCATGGATTTTCCAGTGCAAGTGTAGAAAATAAAAAAAATCACCAATCTCTATTTGTTCCTACAGAATTAAGTTGGGAAAGTGACCCACATGGAATTAGTTGGAACACTTGGAGCAAAGGCGCGAGCCAAAGCTCGAGCTCGAGATCACGCAGGCCTTATTCGGAAACAGCAGCCGCCGAATCTCCGCCAGGTAAGTAGCTATTCTTACATTTTTATTTTAACAAGAAAGTATTGGCACACTGTTTAAATATGGTTCTGCTTTTATGAATCGAAAATGCTTTTTTTTAAAATAAACAATTTTATTTTTGAGAAAAAAATCAACAAATTTAATTTTTGGAAAAAACACATTTAATACTTTAACCATAAAAATGTTTACCTTAATTAAATCGAAAAATTCCCTTTTGATCTTTTCTGTCTTACATAATTTTCGTTGTGTACGATTTAACTTGTACTTCCGAGAGACCTATGCAAAACTTCAAGAAAAATAAAGTGACCAAGCTAGTAGCGCGAGGTAAATAGATTATCGAGCGCAAAGCGCTAGTTAAATATGTAACGTTTTAAGAGAAAAGAGACCTAAATCGCTAAAAACCGGATTTTTGTTATTCTATTCATCGAAAGATTAAGAGTCACCCTATTTAATGAAAAAATCGTAAAATTGATATGCCCGATATTTTTTTTAGTTTAGCCTTAAGAGCGCTTCTAGGCCGTGAGTCTGGTTCGCTGTCATTCCCTAAATCGCCTGCCATTTAAAATTCTCTTAACGCATCACGTCTCTCTTCTCGTGGTACATTACACATTCTGGGCTGGCCGTTTAAAGTGGAAGCATTGGTTTTTAGAAAAAAAGAACATTACAAAAACAATCGTTTTGTTGGTCATTTAGATAATCATTTATCTTAGTGCAAGGAGATTTGTTCCATCTACTTTTTGAAAATGTTTTCGCGTTAATGGACACCATCTATTTATATTCATTTATTGCGACCATTGATCCTAGGGCAACTGATAGCGAAAAATGGATATTTTTACTGGACACCCAGATCACCCACTTAACTTCACGTTTTATTTGTAAGGCGATTTAAAGTTCAGGGTATATGCCAACAAGCTAAGGAATCTAGCCTAATTGAAAGCCAACATACGACGTGAAATAGCTATCATATCGGCCGAAACATTGGCCAACGTGATGGAAAAAGTTGAAAAAGATCACATTTGGCGTCAAGGCCAAAGGTGCCCATTTGCGCGATATCATTTTCAAAAAGTAGTTGGAACATATCTCATTGAACTAAAATAAATGATTATCTAAATAAACAACCAAACTCAAGCGAAGAGCGAGATTAAGTTCTCTAAAAAAATCGGCGTGTCTAAAATAGAATGTATCTGCATACGCTGTATTTGGAGATTTTAACAATCATACGTTTCAACATAATAACCGCAAAAGCCCTATAAGGATCTTTACGTTCGATTTTTAGCAATGAACTGTAATAATATCGCAAGAATTTCTATTCAGTCAATGTGATATTTCACACATTTAAATAAGAGGAGTGAATTTCAAGAAGCGTGATGCCAAATTACAGGGTTATATGCGAAATTCTGAAGTAGCTTAATTTTTTGGGCATTCATAATAAATTGAAAATAATATATAATTTAAAATAAAATTGTTTTTCTTCTTTAAAAAAGATCTTTCCCTTTTCGCTCCAGTGGGAATCGCAACACAGAACTTTTAACGTTGCAGTTTTTATTTTATTTTCGTTTATCTTTATTTTTGCGTTACCCGAAGGCGTAAACACCGTATTTCCCCGCTTCCTATAATCAATCAGACACCTTATTAATGTTACAGGAGAGATGCATTTCAATATTGACTTATATTTGTGAAAAAGAAAATATTTTAAATTCTCAGGCACATCTCAGTCTTAAAATCATTGATTATATGCCTGAGAATCCGTGCTTCTAGTCATATTAAGTGTGAAGCACTAAAAGAAAAGGACAATTAATGTTGAAATGTGTATTTATAAATTAAATAGCGAGCACTTTGGCTTTGTTTTAATTCTTTTCTTTTTTTTTATGAGTTTATAACTTGATGTTAATTAATAGAATTCGTACATCTTTATGTTTAATATTTGGAAGAAAAGGAAATTACAATTGTTATACCTTCGTTTAACTACCACCTACGAGCTACAATGCGCGCGAACGAACATTGCAAAAGGAAGGTAATTAGTTAAACTCCGATAGCTTTATTATACATATTAAAAGAACTTATGATTGATTAATATGTACCTACATACAATTGTAAGAAAAAGAGAACCAGAACCAAGTATTACCCTCATTCACAAGACTTTACGGACACAATGCGTCCGAAGAAACATTGTAAAAAGGAAAGTTATGTGGATTTAGATAGCTTTGAAATGCTTGATAAAAGAATTTCTTGCGAGCCAGGCGACGGGCGAATCAATCGCAAGGAATGCCAACTCTTCTATTATCAAGCACCTAGCTACTATTATCCTGGTATTAATTATATAAAAAAAAGAACATCACAAAAATGCCAAATAAAACACAATATTTAAAATTCACTTATTCAGTTAAACAATAAGAACACTACACTGCCACTACGTAACACCGGTAACTAATTTTGTTTTAATAGAGTGAAGCACATAGCGAAAATTTATACCTATTTTTCCTACTCAGATCACTCTCCTCTGAAGCGTACACCTAGACGACCTCATTAGAACGAGCATCGGGACACATGATCCAACAAAGCATGGTCCCGCCAATTCGATGCACAAATTTGTTCGACTTAGAGTTACTTGGAGTAAACCGGCGCCCCCACCACACTCACTGTATTGGCGCGAATGGAAGGGGAAGCCAACTGCCGCACTCGATCCAGGATGTCAGTAAGGTCGGTTGCCCTAGGGTGCCGAATCTGATTGGTTGACCTTTTTTACTTGCGCCTGGTAGGACCATGCTTTGTTGGATCATGATCGGGACCGAAGTGCCGAAGCGAACCGTGCCCGACACTCTGTGAACTGGCGATTCCGGCTGGCTGTAAGCGCTGTGTCTTAGTGGGCTGTCCTTCCCTGCTCTGTTCGATTGGAAGGGGTTTTCGTTCTCTACGCTTTGTGTAAATATTCGCCGCGTGAGAAGGCATATTCAAGGGTTCTATTTATACATTTGATAAAAGCTTGTACAATATCGTACCGTATTGAACTTAGATTCACTGAGCAGTAGGAATAAGCCTAACATATTACAAACTTCTGATTTCCAGTTAGGTGCTTTTCCATTAAACTGTTATAGAGATCAGAATAAGGACCCTAATTCAAGAAAATAACGCTAATTCTTAGCTAGGTGTTAGTTATGCCAATGTTTATTTTTAATGAATCTGTTATATCATCAACAAATGGTAGTTTACCGATAGCAGATAGCCCTCCAAAACTATGGAGGCATAAAATCCACAGTATGGTTCAAGTTAAGAATCTTCACTAACAGACATTGCTTAACGTCTTAATCAGACTAAATGGAAAATAATTTTTTCTAATTTAAAAATTTTTGTTTTTCTTGAAAAAAAAATCTTTCTCTGTTCACTCCAGTGGGAATCGAACCACATAACTTCTGGCTTCCGGCCAGGTGCTTTTCCATTAAGCTATTAAAGAGATTAGAATAATAACCTTAATTCAAGAAAATAACGCTTATTTTTAGCTAGAAGTTAATGGTACAACTAATTATTTAAAATGAATCTGATTCATTTTCTGACAACTACATGCTTAAATGAATTGTTTCAACAATTTATCATCGTTTCTATCAATTTCTTCTCAGAATAGAGATAGAAAGTCGTGGTTTTTTTACCAATTTCCCATTATTTATTACTGTTAACAAATATAATTGCTTAAATAATTTATTATTTAAGAGCTAGAAAAGGGAAAGAAATACTGATCTCGAATTTCGGGACAGCAAGAAACTTTGTTCAAGTTAATATAGAAAAAGTGATTGTTTACAGTCAAATTATTATTGTTTACAGCTATCTTCTTTTATATAAATTAATTTTTATTTTTAATTATGTATTCTATTTTATTAATAGTCAATAATAAAAATTTGTTCAAATAATGATTTTCTCTTAATTGAAATAATTATCGACTCAGCCTAAGTGAAAAGTAGACAAACAGTTGGAATTTCAGAGAAAAACTGCAACTTTCTAGCATAATTTAAATTCAATATTATTATTAAAAAATTTGTATTATGAAAACCGCAAAAAATCATAATTACCGACAAAAACTCGTAAATCCATTTTTTCAAATGTGGGGTTTTTGAAACCCTGTATAACAGACTCTTGAGAGTGATACTTAAAAGATCCTACAGGGTTTGTCCGGAAAGAAATAGGACTGAATTGCTTTAAAAAAATTTATTGAGCCATTCGTTACAATTCTTTAAAAACTTTCAAAATAGGCTCCTTCTGCGTCAATGCAGCGCTGCCAGCGCGATTTCCAAGCATTGAAGGCGTCACGGAAGCCGCGGTGCATGCTGCTTGGATCCCCTCTTTCGTCTCAAAATGCTTGCCTTTCATTGGCCTTTTCAGACAAGGAATCAAAAAAAAAGTCTGGGGGGGCATATCTGGGCTGCAGGGCCGCTGCGGAAGCGTTGGGATGCCGGCCTTGGTCAGGTAGCTGTTCACAAGAAAGGCGGTGTGAGCCGGAGCGTTGTCGTGGTGCAACTTCCAGTCGGCTGCGATGTCTTGTCGGACCCGACAATTAAACTAATGGGCTGGGCAATTAAACGAACGTCTGGGCAATTAAACGAATACTAAGTTGACGGTCTGAGTTCAAAACTTTGCGCACACGAGTCACATTGTCGGTGTTTGTCGAAATTGAAGGTCTTCCAGCACGGTCTTCATCGGCGACCTCTTCCCGGCCCTCCAAAAAGGCCTGGTGCCACCGAAACACACCCCTTCTTGTTAAAGGAACATCTGAGTAAGCCTGCTTGATCATATCAAACGTCTCTGTCGCAGATTTACCGAGTTTCACACAGAATTTAATCGCGTACCTCTCCTCTAACAAACGCTGCATTTTCGGCTTGCACCATTCACAGAAACACGTCGCGTGAAAATGCCTGTCCTGACTCTCCAAGTGCTCGGAGACAACTGACCAGCCGCTCGTTCGTTAGATAGGAACGCCCTCTACCAAATACAGTCAATGCGCACACGCTCCGAAGTACAATCGCGGAGGAAGAAAATCAGTGCTATTACTTTCCGGACAAACCCTGTATTTCATACTAGATATCAAATAAATTTAGAAACTATGTCAGTTAAATTTTTCGATTTGACAAAAATTCATAAAATTTGAGCTTTTCAAAATTTCAATACAATTTTTTTATGATTTTTAGACTATGCGAAATAGAAAATGCGTGACAAAAATACGTTTGTTTAGGTCAAATGAGCTTTTAAAAAAATCACAATGAACTAATTACAGTTTTCGTTGCTTTGACCTTTAAGGGGGAACACCACTGTGAAAGCGTCAAAATTAAGTGATTTTCATGAATTTTGGTTGCAGGTATAAATAGTTATTTGAGGATCGGAAAAAAATAATTCATTTATCGTATATTCAGCTATATTCACACAAATTCTTATTATAAAATATTAAAAACTGCATTAGTTATATGCATGAATGTAATCACGTAATAAAAAAATGATCCCTCCTTGTGGCAACGTTGTACGTAGCGGTTTATTTTATTTTATTTTATTTTAAGAAAATGGCGCCGGTTTTAATAATTAGTACATTTTTTGACCCCTTTCCTTTGAGGGCTTGAAAAAATATTAATTTTCAGAATTTTGAAAAACAGCTACGTACAATCCTAGCCAATATAAGTACAAAAATTTTAACAATAAAAAATTCAAATCGGTTCACTAGGTTTCGACAAATCAATGGCACCGTGTTAAAAAAAGTCGTTTTGAGACAAACGCGTTTAAAGCTTTCATTGCATGCGAGATAGCGCTAGTTGAAACAAAATGTGAAATATCAATACCTACACTAAACTGTCTATTCCTGGGCCATATAATGGTTCATCTTCAGTATTTTCAGCATTCCTTTGACCTTTTTTAATATTTTTTAATGTATAAGCTCGATTGTCGGCGGTTTTTATGCGGTTATTATCTCGTTGCATACACCTGCATGAGGGAATACAAGGACCGAGTGCATAGCGCTTGCTAAAAACATTATATTCAAAATCTGTTTTTTTACAGAATTGAGTCCAAATATTCAAAGTTCAGGTTCAACTTCACGACCACCGGGATTTGATTTTTTACAACGAGATTTGACACTCACCGAACCATCGAATGCAATGCATTGGACATCAGATGCAACTTGCCCACCACCAGGATTGGGATCCGCTCAAAAAATTGCGACACTCGTCCAACCATCGAATGCAATGCATCAGATCTCAGGCTTACCCGCAGCACCACTCGGATTGGAACATGCCTTACGAAATCGGGAACTGGGCACACGCTGGGAAGTTGTATGGTATGGATATACCGGAATTGAAGTGTGGCGAGATGACCACTCACGAGTGAAGGAAGTTTACATGCAAGGCGGTTATCATGTTCGACCCGAATATATGGAACATAATAATTTGTTAGTCCGGCATCTAGACCTCAATGGCGTAATGTTGGTAGGATATGTGGATGCGATCGGAAATCTTATAGGAGTCAGACTAAAAAATTTGGCAGGTATGTTAATGTAGCATCTCGGTTTTGATACACACAGAACCAGCGATTTATGAAAGCCTAATTAGATTGTTTTTAATGTTATCATATATAAATTAGTTTGAACTTCATTTATTAATTCACTTACTCTACACTGTCAATGGTGTTAGAGCGTTTTAAAAGTTTTGAACTTATATTTTGAAGATAGTGACATACAATATTTTGTTCACTGAAATTAACTTCATCCCTTACTTACGTATTCTACAAATTATTATAATAATCTCCTTGTAGTGATTACAATTTATAGATACTTTTCGTATTTTTGATGCCATTTTACCGATCTTTTTTAATTTAGTAACGCGTGTTTACTAAATCAGTACCCGGCAAAATAGAAATACAAACAAAAAATAACCTACATAAGCATCGAGATGGCAACATATGAGAGTTGGTGAACACGTGACAGGGCAACCGCCAATGCGCATGTGAGCAAAACAGTCCCTCAGTTCCCATGCGTGGAAAACATTAACGAATTCTTGGACGTTTTTGGTTCCACATCTCCCTGCTAAACGCATAGACCATGGACATAGGGAAGACAGGACTAGACATGCCATTGCGGGGCTGATGCAATGAGGGGGGAGGTCCGCCATCTTTTGATGTCCGCGACAAACATGACATCGCCCACATGTTTATACTTTCATACACAGTTTGTCGACAAAAAATGCTCGTGCGCATAATCAAGTAGCACATCGTAAGATGGCAACTCTCCCCACTAATGGGATTCTCCCCCCTCTCGTGGATTCAACCCTGCTCGCCCAAGGTAGGATGGCATGCCTAGTTCCGTGTTTCCTATGTCCATGGCATATACCGATATACTCCTTACTATTCCTTTGTGGATATTATGTTCGAAAACAGAGGTAGAAAAAAACGATACAATAAAAAAAGTATGGAATCTGATGATCGTGAATTAAGCAAAATATTTGCTTCAATTAACCAAACTAGGACCACCACGAAAAAAATATATATAAAAAATAATAATTTTCGGACGAAAATAAAAATACCTGTAATTTAATAACTTCTCATTTTTCTTTCCTCTTTTTTATTTTTCTCCGAAAATTAATTTTTTTTTAATTTTTCAGATTACATTATGAATTTTTTCTTTTTTATTTTTTTTTTGTTCGTTGCGGTCCAAATTTGGTCTTTGGATTCTTGTTGTTTCTTTTTAGCAGGAATTTTCATCAATTTGATTATTGGACGCTAAATGGAATTTTCAATTTGTATTTTAATCTAATTTATATTTCTCAAATTTTAACAAAAACTTTTCCTAAGTGCATATATCGTATTTAAAATAAAATTATAGAGGTAATATTTTGTAAACAGATTTGCATTTAAAAATATCAAAACCCTGGAAATTTTATGTAGTAACAATTTATAGATTCTCACCTATAGAAATTGATACAGGTTCTCACAGATTTGCTTGTTGGTTTCTACATAAATAAGCGGCTGATATAAAAACGGACACACAAAGTTCGTACTAATAATCAAAAATAAATTTTTCGGAATAAAAAGGGAATAAGCAAATTATCCGAGTAAAAATGGAACCAAATTTCTTCAGAGTAAAACGCAAAAAACTAATTGTCTGAGTAAAACAGAACAAACGAGCGCGAGACTGGTGGTGGGGGTTACACGTGCGAATAGTTGGAGGGAATACACAGTTGAACCGTACTCAGTCTTGGATCAACATTTTCAAGAGGCCCAAATTTTTAAAAATAACTAAAAAAGTACATTAGTTTATAGGAAAGCCTGAAAAATTAAAAGAAATTCCGAATATCTACAATTATGAGTGTTGAAATAAGATTGGTTTCTCATCGGTTTCAATCCGGTTTAAACTGCATTTCAATAGATTTTAAACTATTTTAGTCTACTGTTCAAATTCTGCGGGTTCGCAACTCTACACCGTGGAGCGATGATAACTAATTATTTAATTACATTTTATGTAAATTTCGAATTTTTGAAGTGAAAAAAGTTTTAAGAAACTTACATTTTTCATTGACAAATTTCATTTGCACGACTGACAAAGAGAATAACGGTATGTTGTAATAAAATCTTTTTTTTTGCTATGAAAAATTGCATTTATGTGCCTTACATTTTAGAAAATATACGAATATGAAAATGAAGAGGATGATGAACATGACGAACAATACGATTTTGTTTTTCTCCGACTCAAGAAAATAGGGCAGGTAAATTTTTCGATTCATGTCCAGCTTTAATTGTTACTTACAAATTATTCAAAAAATTAGATTAGCGAGCTGCAAAAAAAAATTTTATTTTTACAAATAAAAGCAAGTTTCTCTAATTTGAAGCTAATTAATGTACAAATTTCTATAATAATGAACAAAAACTGAATCTCGACAGATTATTGATAAAACAATGTTATTTAATTTTCGGGTAATGTAACATGAAATTTCTTTCTTTTTATAAAATTCTAAAATAATTATTCTAATTTCATCCAGTCTAAGTTTTTAGAAAAAACTTCCGCAGCCCGGGCTCGAATCGGTAACTTCTTTTTAGACGTAGTATGTATCACTAATTGCGCCATCGCGGCTGACGATAATGTAGAAATAATTTCTAATAATTTAGTAGGCATTTTGCTTGAATTATTTATTAAAAAACCGTAAATATTGTTTTAACACATCAATATTATTTAAGAAGAAACGATCGTTATATTTCTGAAATATATCTTATTTTAATATTAGTTAAAAAAAAATAAGGGTATTGACTTTTAGATTGAAGCTTAAGTCTAACAGTTCTTAGCAAATGAATGTTTTATTTTTCTAAACCACTTTTTTCCTTTCTTGTACGAATTAAAGTAATTTTAAATTATCTTTTGCAGACTTTTATTGTAAAAATTTATTTTAATATTTTTAAAGCGCACGAAAGCGTTAATAATAATATTATTGATAATTTTATAATAATCTATTTCAGATTCATCTAAAATCTTTGTTCTCGAGCCTTTGCAGAAAAGACATAAGCATCCACATCTGTGGCAGAAAAATGTTGCTACAGAAAATGTTGAACGTTAACGAATGCGAGTAACTAAGAAAATGAAAACATTATTCCTGCAGTTGAAATTAAATCGCAAAACCTTTGTTTATGCAAGACATTTTGATCCACTAAGATTGACATCGCTCGTCAACAAGCATTATTTTCTGCTTACTCTGATAAGTCTTACCATACACAGAAGGTTCTAATTCTTATATCGTCGCGCACAAATGAGCCCATAACTTCGAAGCAAAGAGATCCTTTTTTGCCACTGTCAAAATACAAAAAGAAGGAAACTAATTTGAATTTTTAACTAGAGGATGGTACAGGAGTGTCTCATCAAGTGTATCAGTCTTTTTTTCTTGGACTATATCAAATCCAAAGATGAACTCTCTACAGGCGAGTAAAATTTGTTTCCGAAAATTCTAGCGCTTTGGAGAATAGAGGTCGAGCTTTCGCCAAGATCAAAACCAGTGACTCAGACACAAATTTAATGCAAAAATTTATAACTTGACTACGACAGTAGAAGGCGCGTTATTGCTGATTTTCGACCAAGGAAAAGCGTTTGAAACAAGGATTAAATATTTCGAAAATTGAAAAATAATTCATAAATTCTTGTGAAAGAAAAGAAAGAACGACATCATTATACTTATAAACAATGTGACTATCTTCACGCTTATTTAAGTAGATCACAATTGCCTATCGAAGAGACAAGTGATCTTAAAAAAATAGAAACAGTATTTTAGGAGGCTATTTAAAATGAAAAATCTTCAGAGTAATTTGTGTCTTTTACCTTTGATTAGCAAAAAGCATTAGCAACCATTCTGCAAACGTCAGTTATGGACTTACAATTTGTGCATCGGCGATAAGATTATTGAAATTGGTAAAATTTTCACTCAATACATTTAAAGTCAAATATAATACCTAATGTACCTTATTTTATATTTTTGGATTATTTGTACGTTTACTCAAAAAATATTGCGGCGCAAGACGTACAGGAAATAGGGATGTGTCTAACAAAACACCTAGAAAACCACCTTTTGGATAAAACCATTCACGTAATTTTATATTCCGATTTCTGTGGTGGGCGAAATCGGAATATAAAAATGTTGTTAAAACATTTTTAGCAAATAGTACAATAGCTGTGATAGGAATTTTAGTTTTATTGAAACTGCAATAAAAAACTACATCAACATATCGTGACAAAAACAGAAATCGAGGACTTCCTCTCGGTTGTGGAAATAATGAAGATCATCACGAAGTGTGAAGTTGACAAACGAAAACAAAAAGCGAATTGGCTGAAAATTAACAAATTTCGTACGACTGAGAGCAGCCAATGGCTATTTTCGTTCGCGAAGATGATTATGAACGCTACGAATTAACGTAGAGAAAACCCAGTGGGCAAAGAATTATGAAAATCCCAAAAACGTCCTTGGGACGCTTCTAGGACATCCTCTGTCAGTCCAATCAATTTCTCTAAGATGTCCAATGTCCTAAAGATGACCTGAAGGCGTCTTATAGACATGGACGTTCTCGGGACATTTTTCGAACTGACATTGAAAGTTTTAAGAGCATCCATAGGATGTCCAAAATACATGTAATAAAAGACGTCTTAGGGATGTCCCAAAGACGTCTCTAGCACATCCTTCATTTTGTTGCCCACTGGGAAGTAAGGTTCCAGAAGAAGCGCTGCAGCACACTCAACACCACTATTAAACTCGCTAGACAATACAATTAAAAAGGCGAAATTTGAAGGCTTGCTTTAATTGAAGCAATTTCTCAAACCACAGCACAGATTGTATTACGAAAGACTGAAATTAGAGAGAAATTCAGAAGATAATGGGATGAAGAGTGACACTAGCGATGTTAATAAAAAAGTACTATTTTAGTACAACTTCAGTAAAAGATAATTGATACTAGACCATTTTAAAACTAATTTTAAGTCCTATAAACAATTATTATTTGCTTTAACAACTTTAAATTTTCAGGCTTCTACTTTTTACAATATGGAATAACTTCAATCGCTTGAAGTTGTTATAAATGAAAGACTTCCATGATACTTTTGCTTATGCAAGTTTTAAAATCACAGTCAGATAGTAAAATTTATTTATAGAATGTTTTTCACATTGTTCCTGATTTGCATCCTTTGCTGAGTTTACGCTACGCATATTATATAACAATTCAACAATTTGTTAAATATTTCACGCTAAAGAATTGCAATTTATGTTTCCAAATAACTTTGATTTTCAGTTATTAAAAATTTCGATATTTTTTCATAGAAAGTAATCATCAGATAAAAAATTGTTTAATCAGAATAGCAGTTATCATTTATTTTTTCATTTTCGTAAGCGAATGTATTTTGCTTTTTTTAGGTAAATTTTTAGCTCCCAAAAAATTCTGTCACTGTTCTAGAACGCTGCGATAGCCGATCTGTAACATTTCCAGAACAATTCTAGAACTCATTATTACACCATTAAGCCATTTCCCTTTCGGGGTAGGCGTGACTCACTCGGCAGGGGAAAGGAGTAGTGTGTGGATGGGATAGAGATTTTTCAGATTGA
>NC_046658.1:135924960-135945654 GCF_010883055.1 Belonocnema kinseyi | reverse complement strand
CCTTGATACACTTGTTTCGTTAGTCGTTCATTTGGCATTCTCTCAACATGTCCGAACCATCTTAATCGATTTCTTTCCCATGTGTCTACTAGCGTCTCTTCTCCACCACATTCTTTTAGAATTATCTCATTCCAGGGATAACCCGTCGGAAGATCCTGTAAGGCGGAAATATTGATATCCCCATGGATATATTTTGATCCGGGATAGCGCATACGCAGCCCCGACTAACAAAAACTATAGGTCCGAGATATCCACATTTGGAATATCCGAAAGGGTCAGCTCGACCATAACTTTAGGAAACTAATCTTTGTTCCCAGTTTGTTCTAGAACACACTTGTAACAGGGTTCTAGAAATTCGATATAATTCTGTTATGGCATAGTTCTAAAATAAACGTGAAACAAATATTATGGAGCGTCTGTGATCAGTTTGTTCTAGAACAATACCATAGCCACTGTTACAGAACAGTGCTGTTACGTTGTTCGAGAACAGTTCTGTCACAAATTTTTTACATTGTTCTAGAACACTGTTACCTTTTTGTTCTAGAACAGTTCGGTCACAATTTTGTCACAGTGCTCTAGAACGCTATTACCTTTTTGTTCTAAAATAGTTCTGTCACCACCTTGTAACAACTGTTATAGAACACAGTTCCTTTTTTGATCTGGAACAGTTACAGAACGTGTTTGCTGGGAATGTTGCGTACTAAAATATATAGAAAAATTCATTCTTTTCACTTCATATTACGTAATGTTTAAAACCAACTTTTTGTATAATCTAAAATTCATTCTTAGTATTTAAATGGGTCATAATAATTATTTTATTGATCATAAGTTGCTTTTGTGCGATAAACTTAATTTGAAATTTGCCAATGTTTTTTGTAGAATATACATTTATTAATTTTATAAATTCTAGGATAATGAAATAAACTAATTGCCTAAGTTTAAGTATGATTTCTCAAATTTAAAGTTAGTTCTGGCTTAAAGGTTTCAACTTTCAATTGTCGCATATAATACTTTAAATGGTTTAGTAATTCAGATTAAAAATGCTTTAAATATTTTTTCATCGCGTTCTTTTATTTCTACGTATTTTTTAAAATAAAATTTATTTTAAACAGCTTCAATTTTAGGTTTTTCAATTTAGAATGTATTTGAATTGAAACTGTATTGTATTTAATTCCAGACTTTGAAGCTTCTTACTTAATTTGGAGACAAATGTAAAATCCGGAACAATAGAACTGTGGACAGTATATAATATTGTCTTATTAAAATATTTCTGATATTATAATATATTCAAAACTGTGAACTTTCCGAAACGTTTAAATTCCTATATAATAAAATTTAGATACCTAATATTTTCTTGATCTAAGAAAGTTTATATTGCCTTAGGAAAATAATGTATAATCCGTATTTGTACGGAGAGAAGAATAATAGACTAGCATATTTCTACTCTAAAATTGTTGAATTCTTACAAGTAACATCTACCAATTATTATTCTACCTTTCACAAATTTTAAATTTTAAATGTGTGATTTTTAAAACCAATGTTTTTGAATTATAAATTCTTAAAAAATAGAAAATTAAAGTTGGACTTTCAGTGTTTCAATTAGGAATCGGTCAGTCTTTAATTTTTAAATTGTTTTTCAATCTTTTAATATTCATAAATTTCTTTTTCTTTCCAAGGTGCACCAACACCAACTCCTTCTCCAACAGTGTGGTATATCTATTATCAGAAAAGAATCATGAAACTAACGGTAAAGCCAGAAATAAGGACTGTGACTGCCCTTGAACTCTTTGATACAGATTACCACCATATTGGTAATCCAGGTCCAACCAGAGATGCTTTTGTAGCTTGCATACACATGTATATTTTTGTAAATCGGGATAAAGAGATTACGTCGGCTAGGCTTGCAGCGAAATATAAATATAAGTACGGATAGATCATTCTATGAACCAGAAAAAAAAATAAATTATAACAGATAAGTTTTGTTGTTAATGCCAAATTTACCTTTTATTCTCTGTTTATGACTTCTTGAATATTTTAGGTTCTTTCTGAAGTTATTATCTCTGTCGCAAGCTAATTTTTATGTATTTAATGTATTTCTGTTGAAATTTTGCAATTCAATTTCTATTAAATAATAAAAAATTCCAATTACCTTCAGTACAGCTTTCATGAAAATCTCATTATAACTTAAATTTGATCTAATTTGCTAGACTCTATATTTTGACTAATTTTGCTGGGCGCCAGTTGTCTTGGAAGTCACTTTAATTTTAAAAACCGAAACTTCAAAGCAATGAAATAAAAATCACAAAGAAAAAAATAAACTAAACTCAGTTGAAAAAACTCTCTTTACCGATTTCTCGCACGGTCAGCTCAGCCTCGATAGTTAAAAGAGTTTTGCAAGTAAAAGATGGTTCAGAATATCAGGAAAAAATTAATCCGTATTCACAAAAATTAGAGCTTATAATTTATTTAATTTGAAAATTGGAAGTAATTGCAAGCCTGGTCACCTCTGCTACTACTTACTTTCATCTAAAATCAATTTTGTCACGCTAACACTTAGGGTTTGAAGCTGAATAATATAAGCCTGTTTGAGAATCTCATTTTGTTTTTAACAATCAATGACATTAAGAGGAGCATCTTCTTTGAAATCACTTTTCTTCAACATTCGTTCATACTCTTTTACCGTAGTATTTGACCAAAATCCAGATTCGTATCTGGCTAGCCTATCCTTTCTACATGTGTATAAACCCAGTATAACGTACCCTTGAGTTGGTGGGTAGGAGAGGGTATTCATACAAATCCCATAGGAGAAAACTCATGGTTGTACGAAAATATTTTTCAATAAAGTTTGGCAATTGTATTTTTCGCTGATCATAAGTCATTACATTACATCCATGGCACTTTATCGATTAATGTCCCAATGTGCTTTTCGTTTTCCGGCTGTTGTCGTGTTTGAACAATACCGTTTAAGTCACTGCGGGATCTTATCAGGATCATTTTATGCTTTGCGTTTACAACGATTTTCCGATATTCTTTGGCAAATTCTAGGATCATACTGCATGGAATAATGACATCAAAGCACCTTTTTTCATTGGCAAAACGTTTTGTTCCTTCCGCAATACCGAGCCATCCTGTATGATTCATAACATTCAGTTTTCCAGGGGTAAATCAAACATATTATTTTATAGTACGAGTGAGGCCGGCATTTTTGCAACAATAAATCACAACAACATAGAGTTCATAGTGGACTTCATTAAACAGATAGTAGATGACATTGCTTATTATTGCTATAATGGTGTATTAGTACTTGCTAAAAAGTACACAAAAATCTTGATGCTGGACAGAAATTCTAATCTCATCGATGTTGTTGAATTATGATAAGGCATAAGGCAAATGTGCGTGAATCTTGTAGTGAGCTATGGTCTCACCAAAGCTCCCAATTTTTAAGTGTTTAGTATTTCTTTTATTTTTGTTGCAACAAAAGGAAATAATTAATAGCTTGAATGGACGCCTTAGTTTCTTTTTCCACGAGGTTTGATCTTCAGAGCAAGCTTTTTAACTAAAAGCACGTTCTGAGGTGTTAGCGTCTAGCATGCTGCTTAAGAACTGATTTTTATTTGATATTTTGACGCTCTTATGTAGACTACTGTGCACATTTACATGATACCCATTATGTATTGTCTCTACGCCAATTAAAAGATACATAACATGTTCTGGTACTTCATCAATCTCATACTCTGGTGATACAAACTAAACAAATTCATGATTCGTATGTACTTTTCGATTGTTGATGTGAGCTGCCGCTGTGATATTGGGCTCCATTCGTAGACCATTGACTTTCAACCTAGCTACAGGGAGGTCAGAAGTAAAAGTCTTCTTGGCTTCCAGAACACTGTGTAACGTGTTGCTATTTGGCTGAATGCTTATTGTAATTCCATCAATTTATAGAGCCTTCTGGACATAACTCTAAATATCTTAAATCTTATAGCTAACAGTAGGTAATGTCCCTATATGATAACCGATATAGATTTCATTTTTCCCAGTGTTAACGTTAGGAATCAGACTGAATTTGAGCAGTTCAATAGACAGTATTTATCCTATGTATATAGCTTCAACTATTTGTTGTTTGTCTCAGCTAGCATTATTTACAGCCACATCAACACCTGCTGCTCTACCAGTAAGAGTTTCAAGTGCGCTGAGTTCAGAAAAAACTGAAATCAGTAGAAAAACATCACCAACCTTTGAAGGCATTGACACCATACGTGGATTTTGCACTTAATGTTATTCACGACGCTTTTGACAGCTTCCTGTGCATCTTTGATTGCAAACATGATGGCTACTTTTGCATCACAACTTTAGGTCCCTTTTATAATGGTACATTACTGATAACATGAATCGCGAAACACCAGAACAACTACTTTACAACTCACTACAAATTTTGCCCCTCCCCGACCTTTACAGATAATAGCAAACTTTAGACGAACTTCAGAAACTTCGCTCTTCTCTTTGACATAACCCAGTGGGCACAAAATTTGGCGACGTTTTTACGACATCGTTACGACATCTTTACGAAAACTTTACGACATCCTATGTCCATGTCGTTTCGGTGTCTTTGCGATATCCTAAGGATATCGTCAGATCATACGACTTATTTACGATATCGTAAAGACACCTTAACGACATGGACATAGGATGTCGTAAAGTGGTCGCAATGATGTCGTAACGATGTCGTAAAGACGTTGCTAAATTTTTTGCTCTCTGGGAATTGAATAAACCCTTCATTTTTCAAATCCGTATAGGTGAAGTTCTTTGAACAAAAATATTTATCCATATAATGACTTTTCGCTGACAACTTTCTCTATCAGAAAAGAGCCAACCATTTTTTTATTTTTTGTAGCTACGCGGAATGATTTAGCTGTCCCAGTGGTTTTTCTCTGATTGAGATGAAATCTGTTTTGAATCCTTACCAAATCTTCTGGGTACAGACGCAGTCATTGTGTTAAATTTTCGTTGCATTTTACAACAATAATATTTGAAGACGCTGGCCGTCTCTTGATTGAGTCAAGGTTAAGGACTCTATTCATTTACTTATTTTCTTCTTCCATTTTTACACAACAGCGAAGAAACAATCGCTTTTGTATCTTTCGGATATATTAAACAATACTTTTATTCAAATTACACAAACGAGTTATTAAATAACATATATGTCATATCCAGCGACAATCAACGGAAAATGAATTGACATTTTCTGAAAGAGAAACTTTAAAATAGTAAACAAATAACGTGTTAAAGCAGAACCACAGAAATGCTTGGGTAGTGGTTTGCTTGCAAGTTAGAAAATATAACAAATATATAAAAAATTGCAGCTTAATCTAGTAATTTTGTTAGCGATTCAAGCTCATAAAAGAGTAATAATTTCACTTTGCTTTCTGTATTATTATTGATGTTGTATACATTTCTATCACACCTACAGCACAAAAAAAGGGTTATGACTTCTACGTGACGTCTTAAATTCCTTGGCAGGCGTATCATAGCTTTCATTTTTCCTACAACTAGAAACCAAATCTTAGGGTTATTTTCTTCGTACCAACATAACCTAAAAATTTTCGAAAGCTGTGATTCTTTTTTAAAATGTGTGAAATTGAGTGTAAAAAAATGCAAATCATTGACGAAAAAACAATGACATAACCCAGAATGGTTAAGAGATTTTTAATATTGTTCAAATTATTCTTTTTTTTTTCACTAAAAAAAGTAATTTCTTATCAGAAACACTGCCACTAATAACTGGAAGTTATTTTCTTTTGCTTAAATTCAACTGTTTTTTAATTAAAAGTTTTTAAACTGAAAAGTTTTAGAAAATATTTATATTTTTAAAAGAGTAATATAAATTTTTGGAAGAAAAGTCAAATATTTTGTTTAAAATGATTTTATTTTGTAGAAAATCAATATTTCGTGGTTGAAAATTAAAGTTTTCAACAGCCTCAACCTAAAAGACGAAGTTTCAAGAAATAAAATTTTTCAATAATAAGTAAGAGTTTATCTAAATTATTTAACGTTCAAGCCAAATGACAAATTTTGTATACAAAAATAGAATTTTTAAACAAAAAGATGAATTTTTAGAAAAAAACTTAATTTTTCACAAAACTGATGCATTTTTACCCAAAAACAAGTTTAAGCACCGCAATGTTTTTTCCCCAAAAGGGAAAATTTTTAACTGAAAAATATCAATTTTAAAAAAATAGAAAATTTACATTCACAGTTACAAAATTAATGTTTAACCAAAAAAAAAAAACTTTTTCGCTGAACAGTTAAATTTTCAACCAAAGACGTTCAATGAAAAAAATAAGTTTTTAAAAATGTAGCTTGACTTTTACTGTAGTTATTAAATTTTTAATTCAAAAAGATTATTTTACAAGAAACTGGTTGAACTTGCAAGCAAAAAGATGAATTTTCAACTAAAAATATAAATCTGCAACCACAAAATTTCTTCATAGAGCGATTTAACTAAATTTTTCATACAAAGGACAATAATAATTTGTAACCAAAAGGTTGAGTTTTCTTGGAAAAAAATGATATTTCAACTAAAACCGATGAATTTTCAAATAAAAAAAAATACTGTCGACTTTATAAAATTTAAGAACAGATAAATTGTTATCAAAATTTTTTTTTTATTAGTTGAATTTTTATATTATTTTACAAATCCTAGGCAATTTTAAGTTAATGAACAATTTAAGGGAAAATTCCTTAAATTTTTTATAAGATTCCACAAAATTTCAGGAATTTTCCCTATTACGCTTCAGGGAAAATTCCCTAAATTTTCAGTAAGATTCCACAAACATATAGGAAACAATACGGCCCAGGTCGTGCAGCCAAACATTAGCCAGTACTGAGAAAACTAACGCCCAGTGGGCACAAAGTTTAGCGACGTCTTTACGACATCGTGACGACATCTTTACGACTACTTTACGACATCATATGTCTATGTCGTTAAGGTGTCTTTACGATATCGTAAATAAGTCGTATGATCTAACGATGTCTTTACGATATCGCAAAGACACCGAAACGACCTGGACCTAGGATGTCGTAAAGTTGTCGTAAAGATGTCGTTACGATGTCGTAAAGACGTCGCCAAATTTTGTGCCCACTGGGCGCCTATGAGTACTGGTGGGCATTGCTAAGTCAGTACTGCGCAGGTGATGAACTCCGGCACAGTACCAACATTTCCGCTTGGGTTCTGCCCAATTTATAATTTAAGTGAATTGTTGTGTAATTTTCTCGTCTGGTAATATTAAGTACTTAAGTAAACTACTAAATAATTTACATAAGTTAACACAGTTAAGGGTCAGCCAATTATGATGGGCATAATGCTGGGTCCTCAAAGATTATGTAAACATAGGGTGACCATTCTTCAGGATTTCCCCGAAGATGTCCTTATTTTAGGGCTTGTGTTAGTTGTCTTACAGCTTTTGCGATAACAATTAGAATGCATCAGGGTTGAAAAATTAAAATATAAGATGCTAAGCGTTGATAAAATTTAATAAAACAGTTAATTTAAAAAATCTTTTTTATTCAATCCTTTGTATTAGACTATGTCGGACTTTTTCCCGTTTTCTAACTATTTTGTACTGCTTTATACTCTATTTTCAAAATTTTCTATTCTGCTTCGTTATCTTTTTCAAAACATTAATGATCATGAATTAAGCAAAAAATTTGCTTGGATTAACCAAATATTTCATTTTTATCAAACAAATTTATGGTATAATCAACCGTATTTTTGTAAGCAGCCATTTTTTTGAAAACCAAATATTTTGTTGTGCATAAAACAACAATATTTTAGGGTTTATTCAACGAGAGTTTTTCTCATTTAACTAAAAATTTTCCTAAGCGCTTTTGTAAGCAGATTCCATTTAATGATGTGAAAACCCTCTTCGTGATTTCATGCAGTAACAATTAATAGGTTTTCACATACAGGAATTTATATAGGATCTTATAGATTTAAATGTTGGTTCCCATATAAGTTTCTACATGGGTTCCCATACGGGTTCTTATATGGTTTTAAATAATAGACGAGAAACTAAACAGTTTATAATAAAAATTATTGTAGTCGAAGACAAATTAAAAAAAAAATGTAATTTTCTTGTTCTCTATATTTTGCTCTAAAATATTTTCGATAATAATCTAAATGTTTCTAAATACTCAAAAATGGGTGCAAAAACAAGGACCCGTGTAAAAACCACTAGCTTGTTTCAAGGACATATCTAATTTCTTATCTTTCTTTGCATTTATATACGTAATAACGATAGAGATAAGAGAAATGTGATATAATTGTTATTTTTACATCTACAGTAATCTTTCATAAAGTATTCTGAAGGAATAATTAGACTTAAATCGAGCAAATAGAGAAAATTTCTATGTGAGGAATCAACAATCTTCCTCCTTCTATTTTAGTAATTCTGAAGAATAAATAAAATACGTCACTTAGAAGTCATAAAAGTTGGTATAAATAGTCGGAATTTATCCAATCTCTCATTACAAGAAATGCTTTAAAAATCAGTGCAATATATAATTTTTTATTTATTGTGAAAATTAGAAAAAATGAAGATAACTGCGCCTGCGCTTCTCACATTGGCAGGGATGCTGCATTTTGCTTGTAAGTAAAATAAAATATTATAATTCTTATTAATAAAATGTATTGAAACCCTCGGTATGATTTCTAAATAAATCTTTATAAATTTTAATGCAAGTCAGAGTACCTTAAAATAACTGACTGGGTAACTGACGATTTAGCTGATCATGCCGATTGCAAGGCGGCTGAGCTCGAGCTCGAAGGTCTTTGTGGCGTTGTGGTTCTCAACCGGAGGCTAATGCGTAATTTTTTTAGACATTTTTCAGTCTAATAGGTGCTAAGATATTTATGCAGAACCTTGAGGAGCTTCGTCCGGCTTTTTTTAGTCCATGTATTACAAACGACAATTCTTAGTGGGCACAAAATTTGGCGACGCCTTTACGACATCGTGACGACATATTTACGACATCTTTACGACATCTTTACGACATCCTATGTCCATGTCGTTTCGGTGTCCTTGCGATATCGTAAAGGCATCATCAGATAATACGATTTATTAACGATACCGTAAAGATACTTTAACGACATGGACATAGGATGTCGTAAAGTTGTCGTAAAGATATCGTAGCGATGTCGTAACGATGTCGTAACGATGTCGTAAAGACGTCACCAAACTTTGTGCCCACTGGAAACTTTTCTCCTAAAATAATGAATTAGTTAAAGTCATATTTTAACCACATAATCTAAATGGGTAAATATATCCCTTGAAAGAGGTATTTTTCGAAGAATTGTTTGCTTGTTGTTGTTTTTTTTTTAATTAATTGAAAATATTTTGCATCTTATGCGCCTGGGAAGGAGCAAACCGCTACCGTGAGTTTACCAATGGTAAACGTAATAATAGCGTGACACATTACTCAATTAAACAGTGGAAGGTTCCCAAGTGTTATCTTGTCGACAACACTGTAAACACAATAAACCCAGGACCAAGGCCAGGATTTAGATTTATGTTAAGAATATTCATAATTCTGTATAAACTTTAAAATTATCTTTATTATTGACAATATTGGTCGATTTTTCAAATATTTTTTTTCTTTTTTTGGTGTGTCAATTTTATCAAAAAATTGATGTTTGAGCCATCTTATGTGTAATTGTAGAGATTTCAAGAAGTCTTTATCGCGTAATAAGAAAATTTTATTAATTAGAGGTGGTCATTATCGACGGGTGATTTATTTTGGTCTTTATCGAAAGAGAAAAGCAAATTCCAGGAAATCGGAAATATGGCCCGCACACTTAAAGGATGACATGCTAGAGATGCCCTCAAGATGTCTAATGCCAATACGATAGATGTCCTGAAAACGCCAATGTCTTTGCAATAAACGACATTCATAATCTCTTTTTCATTAATCTTTGTTTGAAATACAACTACTTGCTTTACAATAAATGTACCGCTGCTCAGGCTTGATGCACAGTTTTTTTCAAACAAAATAGTTCCATTTTTAACCAAAGACAATAATTAAAAACTAAACGGATGAAGCTCAATACCTGAATTTTCAACAAAGTTACACATCTTACCAAATAGTTTAATTTTCAACCAAAAATATGATTTGTTAACCACGAAGATTAATTTATTGTAAAAAAAAAGATAAATTTGCAACCAAAAAGGAAACAGTTAAACTTCTAAAGTAAAGATTAATTTTCATTTAAAAATGCGAATGTGCAACAAAGCACATACATTTTTAACAAAAGTATTGAAATTTCAGAGCCAAGAAGACGAGTTATGAGAATAGGTAATTATCAACCAACAGTATGAATTTTTAACAAAAAAGTTTATTTGCTACCATATTTTTTTAACCAATTTTATATGATTTGTTGCACGCTCGTATTTTTTGGGATGAAAATTAATCTTCTTAAAAAAGAATTTAGCTATTCCATTTTTGATTGAAAATTTATCTTTTTTTTTAGTATGGAAACTTAAATTATTTTTTTGAAAATTTGTCTTTTATGTGACAAATTAATCTTTTTGTTTGAATATTCAACTATAGGTTTGAATGCGGGGCTGTTTTGTTCAAAATTCATGTTTTGAACTTCATCCGTTTAGTTGATAATTATTTTCTTTGGTATTTCGTGTTCCTGAAAAAAGGCTGGGAATTCCATACCGCTTAAGTGTTATCTTGAAAATGGAATAAATTGCAATTTGTGTAATTGCAAGTTATTTTATTTCTGAGAAGAGAGAAGAAAAGTAGCTTTTATTGCAAAAACATATTGATCACATACTTTATATGTACGGTACCTATGTCTGATACCTTAGCATTTGCTTTTCTCTATCGATAAAGACCAAAGTATATCACCCGTACCTAATGATCTCCTCAAACCGATAACTTTTTATTATTACGCGATTAAGGCCTCTTACAATCTCTGCAATTACACCAAACATGGTTTAAACATAAAACCTAAAACGGTACATTAAAATTAAATTCCGTAATATTTTTTTATTTTAATTTCTCTCAATCGAATGTAATTCTCTAAAAATAGGAAGTTTGAGCGAGGCATGAGAGGCACTCTATGTACATCCTAGGCTCGATCCTGTTTATTATCTTTTTATATTTTTATTATTTTTGTTAACCATTATTAGTTGCAAATTTAACGTTCTAGAAGCTTCTAGTTTGGTTTAAATTCAAGATTTAAACATTTATTCGAGGGTATTTTTTTCTGGGAACGCGTAAAGATCTGAAAAGTTTTCTTGGTTCTTTTCAAGTTAGAAAATTCAAAATATTCTTGCTTGAAAAACATTTTTCATTCTTTAAATTACTAGGGATCAACATCGTCATATGTCTTCCTTTTTTTGTTTACAAAACTAGGTGCTATCCCAGAAGACTTCGTTATGGTGAGAATGTGGAATAACCACGCTGTTCAAGGTCCTCTTCATGGGCCTACCACAGAACCCGAATGGATGAGAGCACAGAGAAACCAGCCAATCTTTGAAGGCTATCAAGTTTTCATTCGCTCGGCCGTACGCTCTCACGCGGAGTCTGGTTTACTCAGAACGGTAGAAACAGTTTCCAATCATAATCCTGCTCAAGATTTTCCATATTCTGCTATGGGAAGGATATACATGCAGAACGTGACAAGCGAGGGAAGATTCCACCTTTTTGATCCAACTGGCCCACATAGATATCTGCCTGGAAGAGACTACATGTTTGTAACAATACCACAAACCAGAAATATTCATTATGTTTTGTTAACACTAAGATCTCCAATTAAGGCTATTTTACCATTTGAATGGGTTGGTCCAATCATCGCGAAAGAGAAAAAGCGTGAATTAGAAGAGAGTTCCAAGCGTTTGCGCCATGTTCCCTCGATAAGAATATTTGGTCAGGATGTTACTTTGGGTAAAGACTAATCTAAGATAATTTCAAGTAAATCTGTGTCTCTCGTTCGTGAGATGTGAGCGTATTATTTTTTATGTAAAAAATAACAATATTATCAATTCAAAGAAAAAAACTGATGCTTTGGGACCAAGTCCTCCGAGGGGTATCACTAATCCGCTTTGATTGTATAGAATGTGTATACTATTTTTTGCAACACTCACTTTGAAGGTAAGGACTTGAATGCCACTTAATCATATGCAAATCACTTCAATTCAATAGACTGTGCGGGAATAATAATAATAGTGAAAAAAAATATTCTTTAAAAATGTGTGCATCTCGGGACCCACGTTAGAAGCGGAACTTCAAAATAATATTTTAGTCAAATGAACTCATGGAATTTAAAGAATTGATGTCATTCGCGAAATTCAATAAATACACGGAATTCGTGGAATTCAGGAAATTCATAGAATCCACAGAATTCATGGAATTAGCGAAATTCTTTATATTAGCGGAATTCATGTAATTCACAGAACTCATGGTATTCGCAGACTTTATGGTATTACCGAGATTCATGGCATTCGCTGAATTCTTGGAATTTGCGGAATTCCTGAAATTTGTAAAATTCGGGGAATTTGTGGAATTCGTGGTATTGGCGAAATTTGTTGAATTTGTCTAATCCACGGAACTTACGAAATTCATGGCATTCCGAATTCATGGAATTCGTGGAATTCGCGGAGTTAGTGGAATTCGTGGAATTTGAGGAATTTGTGAAATTCTTTGAGTTTGCGGAATTCATGTAATTCATGCTATTCGCGACAGTCATGGAATTTGCGGAATTGATAGAATTCGTTAAATTCGCAGAATTAATCAAATGCATTGAATTCAACAAATTCATCAAATGTATAGAATTCATGGAATTCACCAAATTCATGAAATTTATAGAATTCATGGAATTTTCGAAATTCATGGAAGTCGTGATATTTGCGGAATTCGAAATGGAATTCGAATGGAATTTATACAATTTATTGTATTCGCGGAATTAATGGAATTCATGGAATTGACCAAATTTATGAAATTCACCAAATTCGTGGTATTTGCGGAATTTATGGAATCATCAGAATTCATGGTTTTCTCGGAATTCACGAAATTCGTGGAATTCACGGAATTCATAAAATTGACAGCATTTGCGGAATTCATGAAATTCATCAAATTTATGGAATTCATGGAATTTTCGAAATTCGTGATATTTTCGGAATTCGTGGAATACTTGTAATTCATGAAATTCGTGGAATTTTTTTAATTAATTGAATTCGTGAAATTCATGGAGTTGACGGAAGTCATCAAATTCATAGCATTTGTGGTATTTTCGGAATTCATGGAACCATCGGAATTCACGATATTCTCGGAATTCACGAAATTCGTCGAATTTTTGGAATTCGTGTAATTTTCGTAATTGTGTAATTTTCGGAATTCTGAGAATTTTCGGAATTCTGAGAATTTTCGGAATTCTCAGAACTTGTGTAATTCGCGGAATTTACTAAATTTTTAGTATTCGCCGAGTTCATGGAATTAGCGAAATTCACGGGATTCATGGAATTCATCAAATTTATGTAATTCATGGACGACTCGTGCTTCGAGCCACAAGCTTTACGGTTAGTCGAATTTTAAGCCTTAGCAGACGTCAATTGTTTCGTCCCTACCCAGTTACCTGATTCCTAGAAATAGCAGGCCTTGCCGATGGGGTCCATAGTTAAAGAGGTCGGAGTACAAGGGACAATAACATTTACAAAGGAAAACTTTAGCAATTTTTACCGTAGAAAATATTAAAGACATAAATTGTTAACATAATTGTCTTTGAGATCAATAAGGTATATTTATCATATATCAGTTTTATGCAGCATAATGAGAGGGCACAAAACACCGATAAATTTACTCCTAATATTTATACATTCCTAATTAAAACAAAAATTGATGTTTCTTCCATCTGTAGCTTTGAAAGTTTAAAAATATTCCAAGTTTTTCAATTCCAACTCCAATTATATAATCTTGTAATTTCCTGTAAATGTACATACATATTCTTCAAATGACGTATATTCATTTGAATCAATAAACAAACTCATTATTAACCAATACTAAAGTGTTTTCTTCTTCTCCGCATATGTGCCTCTGTTCTTTATAATTTAAAATCCAAATCTTTATTGGTTAGAATCTCAATTTTTAAATTTTTTGTTGAAAATTCATCATTTTAGTTTAAAATTTATTTCGTTGGTTGAAAGTTTTTTTCATATAACATGATTCTTTTTTTTTTAATCTAACCGTTCTATTTTCTTGTCACTTATTATTTTTTAGTTACAAATTCGCCTTTTTGTAGAAAATTAATCTTTATGGTTCAAACTTCACCTTTTTGGTTCTTGGTTGAATATTCAACTTCTATCATCACAATTCAACGGTTTCTTGATTTTTTTCAAACCATTTCTTCAATATCAACAG
Organism: Belonocnema kinseyi; assembly: GCF_010883055.1. NCBI lineage: Eukaryota > Metazoa > Arthropoda > Insecta > Hymenoptera > Cynipidae > Belonocnema > Belonocnema kinseyi. The sequence goes on along the minus strand of NC_046658.1, from coordinate 135,931,233 downwards.
AGTGCGAAAAACGTGATCCGAGGCATCAATTTATTGTTTGAGGAAACAATTTAAAAAATTCCACGATGACCAATTTGCAATTGAAAATTATGATTCTATTGATTCTTGTGACAAAAGTACAAGAAGGTTCCAAACATTCCAGGAGAATTAATAGTTTTTTCTCCAAATCAAAACCGATGTTTTGCCGCCCCAAACAATAATATTGATGGACGATGGTACTTTTCATGAATGAGGTTAAAGATTCAGAAAAATTATAAGATCAACTACTAACAACTTATGATTAACTTCTTGCAAGGGTCGCCAAAATGTATCGGCCCTATATGAGAGAGTAAAAGTGAACATGCATGGACAACATTGGTTTCATTCCTAGATAAGAGTGCAATACCTAAAAGCAAAATAGAACGTTAAATGAACCTATATGCGGCAGATAGCCGACAAGGTTTTAAAAGATCACTTTACCTGGCGCAGAAAATAATAGCCACAAAAGAATTGGATACAAGATACTGAGGTGTCGCTGTTTAGGCGCAAACATTTGAACTCCGCTGCTTAGGCGTGGGATGTGCATGCATCGCGGCTTGAGAAGTTAGGCGCCAGGTTGAAGAAACGCCTGAATGAACTGGCGGCTAAATACCCTCACGCCTACTACACGTTTAGTACCTAAACGGAAATGTCCAAACGTTTGCTCATAAACGGTGGCGCCCAAACGTTTTTCCGTTTTCTTTTCAAATTGAAAATGTTTCTGATAAAAAATAATGTTTGATTTTCTCAAGATTCTTAAGAGAAAGTTTTTCTATTATTGTGAGCCTTTTCACAGTTGTTAAAGAACCTTCCCAGATTCTTTTTCAAAATCTACAAAAAACTATAATTTGTTACAAATTAGAATAGCAACCGGATTTCATTTGAATTATTTGAAATTATTACAAATTTAAAATGATTTTTTAATCTGTTTTAAAAGTTCAAAATATCTCTTTAAGTCACTCGAATTATACCGAGGAATAATAGGTGTGCTGTATTTATTTATACATTGAAATTCAACAATTTTACTTGAAAATTAAAATTCTTAAAATAGAATACCTAAACGCGTAACGTTTAAGGCTTACTTTCTATTGTTTAATTTTATATCATTCATTTGTAAATACTGATGTTAAATTAACAGTAAAATATTTCCAAGTATAAAGCAATCCGCAGTTATCAGCATTCTAATAGACAGAGGCCTCTGTCCTCTTCTAACATCAAAGCACTGGTATTTAGCCTCTAAAAATATTATATCTAACTAAACCAGTCTAAACGAAATTTTGTTTCAATAAGTGTGTTCTAAAATTGAAATTAAGGTTAATGCTTAAGTAAAAGATACATAAAAAAAGACCCTCACGTGTTTTTTTCTTCATTTAGATTCACTACAGCGAATCATTAATAGGCTGCAACCGTCCCATGCGAAATAAAATTCCTAAATGAATTTACGGTTTTACAATTTATTATATTTTTTTAGCATGCAACTTTATCAACCTTTTGTTCTTTATACACAAATATCATCAGAATTTTCCCCCCAAAAAGGAGATACCTGGAAAATACTGAGACAAGTAGTGAAGAAAATATTCCACCCACATGGAACCTTATCCCGAAATCTTCGGTGCACCTTTAATGTTTTTTGAAAAATGTGGGATCAAATTGAATCAACCACCAGTAAGCGGAAAGCAGGCTCGTTCTGAGAGATGGTAGGGATTTTAGATTAAGAAAAAATAATGCCATGTAGGTACCTACTAAGCCCCAAGATGTGTCTGAAATAGACGCCACCCTTCTTTAGGATATCTCTGAGAAGTATGACTTCTTGACCATTAGTTGGACCATTTATTTCCGCTCAATTGAATGCGCGCAACGCACCATCTTGTTTCATCTTTACAACATATTATTTCTGACCAATGTCATCGTTACTCTCGCTGGTCTCTTCATTGAGATCTTCATCATATTATTCATCAATCTCCATATCAGTCACAAATACATCAAGGGCTACTTCATTATCTTTCTTATTACGTCACTCTGACATGGAATCTTTAGTTACGCTTGACACAATTGCAAACTGAAAGTTTTGCAAATGACTGGAGATGAATCTTACTGTGTCAGTCAAACAAAAATAACAATCGTCTTTGCTCTTGGGCTTCCCGCCAAACAGTTGGTGTAACAAACTCAATTTTACCAGATTTACTATCTCATCTGGAAAAAATTGTGTGACAACTAACAAGATGACCTTTCAGACAGGTGTCTTTCAGGGCGACACCATTAGCCTACTCCTCTTTTGCCTCACATTATTTACACTATCTCTAGCACTTCGCTATTCCGACGGGTACTTTTTCGGCAAACCTGCAGATCGAAAGTGCAAGGTCACTCATGTATTTTACATGGGCGATCTTAAGATCTATGCTAAAAACAAAAAGCAACTACATCTAGCTCTAGGGATTATCGAACGATATACTGTTACATCCCCAATAATTTATAATCAAGTTTTAACCTTATCGTAAAACTGAAATGAAAGAAACATTAACTTGAAAACAGTGGGTAATTACTTGTATGGTATGCCACGACTAGTAAACTACGACCGATGATAAATATGCAACAGTCGATAAAGTAGTTCACGCGAACTTAATCCCCGTGCATTACCATAATTATACCGACTGATTCAAAGCATCGGTAATTCAGAAATATGTCAGCTATCCTATTAAAAATGTTATATATTACACCCACATGATGAAGGGTAACCAAATTTATTTTATTGTCTAGAAAGAGAGGAAAAGAAGAGTAGCGAAATAAGACACGAATAATAAGGGAATAAATATAGTTAAAATAGGGAGCAATAAAATTAAAATTATAAAGTATGGTGAAAATGTAGTCAACGAGAGCAAAATTGATACGAGACTTTATCAGTACGTGCCTTGTCGTGTTTTCTCGATTCGTATGTGCCTCGTCGAGTTTTCTTGATTCGTACGTGCCTCGGCAAGTTTTCTGGACTTGTACGTGACTTTACAAGAGGCGTGTTCCTATATAAACCGCAGACACTTGACTTGGTTCTTCTTGACTTGGAGAAGCGAGCCATGTTCGTTATCGAATTTTCGGCCGCAGCTGGAAAAAACAAAATAGCCGGAATATTCTGTTAAACTAATCTTCCTTATCATTGGCGCTCTTGGAGGTGCCAAGCTTTCACTAGTTAAAAGTCTGGAAAGCATCCCTGCGTGTGTAAAATATGCTCAGACACTTGCGGGAAGAATGCAAAAGGCGGTCGTCCTTGGGTCGCTCCGTGTTCTCAGGGTGCACGAGACTTTGCTTGATCGTCGTATCGATTCCCTTACAGACTGTAACCATCTATCTCACGGTCGTGAGACTTTGTTAAGGGAGGAGGGCCTACAGTTTTAGGTGGGTTCCGAACCATCAATAACAACAGCTTTAAGTACTTAAGAATATACAAAAGCGGCTGGTAAGGTTAAAATAGGCACTCCAATGTTTAAAATTATGCAGGTTTTTCTATTCTGACGAAACGATTCCACCAGAAAAGTCAGATCGAAGTATTCTGCGGCATAATTAAATATGGACAATTGTAGAACGTTCTTTGTTCTAGAGTATTTATTGCCTTTAAACTTCGCGCAATTCTATTTCCATATAAATCGCTGCCCAGTGGGCATAAAATTATAAAAATTTCAAGAACGTCCCTGGGAAATTCCTAGGACGCTCTATGCCAACTCAATCAACGTCTCTAAGGCCTCCAATGTCCTAAAGATGACCTAAGGACGATTTGAAGACATGGACGTTCTCGGGCATCTTTCGTACTGACATTAGACGTTTTAAGAACATCCCTAGGATGTCCAAAATTCATTTTATAAGAGACATCTTAAGGATGTTCCAAAGACGTCTCTAGGAGATCCCTGCTTTGTTTTCCTGCCAGGTTATTCATTCAATTAATTTTTCAAATTAACTATACACTTATATTAATAATTTTTATAAAAAAAAAGCTATTTTTCATAATTAGCTATTTTTCATTTAAAACTTTCTAGAGGTACCGGCTCAGAGATCGAACCCCGGACCTCTGAGGTGAAGTCCGAGTGTCTAACCAACTGAGCCACTGAGGCTCTTTTCGAATTATTATTATTATTATCATTACTATTATTATTTCAGGAAACTATACATTACTTAAAATAAAAAAGGTTGTATTTTCCAGAAAATCCTTTTATCTTTTCAAATTTCTAAGAAAAAAATATCAAAGATCTTCGGCCTACCTTATTTATTTTTTGCAATATTTTTTTTTAAATTTCTAACAATATTGAGAAGATATGTTATCAGTTTTATGTGTGCCGTACCATTTATGTAACTGCAATAATTTTTGTTTCTGTAAATGTAATATTTTAATTTTCCCGTAAACTATGCAAGATATACTAAGAGAACAAGAGATATTTTTTGAAAGAACTTTCCTAGATGTTCAAATGTGATTTTATAATAAACAGTTGTCTTTCTCATTAAAAACCAAATTCAACAATGAATATGAATTAGATAAAATCCGATAAAGTTAAAAATCTGTGGCAAGTCTTTTTCGATTTTTCAAACATTTTCCGGATCTATGGAAAGGTAGCAAAACGGGATTTTTAAGTTTTGCATTTTTGCTTATTTCTATAATTTTTAAAAAATAGGCTACAATTATTATTTAACCAATTTATGTTAAATAAGAAGGTCTTGAGCAAGCAACGAAATGCAAATTTAATATATGAAAATAATAGATTCTTCTATACAAATTGTTAATAATAGTTTACATTTAAATTGTAGAATAGAGTTTAAGTGTCAGTCATTCAGTTTGAGAAGACAAAATTTAATATTTTTTAAGTCAACTTTTCTTCCATAGTTATGAATTTCGCAAAGCATTATTGTTTACTGAAAGAACCTTTCAGAGTACTTTTTTTCAAAAGTTTTATACTTTTTATAACGATAAATAAAAAGAACCATATTTTCATAATGAAAATTAAACTATATTTAGGAAAAATCGTCTATCAACTATGCGTTCGAAAATTGATCTTTTTTTATAACATTAATTTTCTCATTTGTAGATTCATTTACTTTGGTTAAAATTTCATTTTCTTGTATAAGAATTCAAATACTTAAAAAAAAATTAATTACTTTCTTAAAAATATCGTTTGTTTTGGTGAAAATTAATTTTTGAGATGATAATTTTTAAAATGATAATTTAAAAAAAAATTAAACTATTTCAGATTTGCCTCTCTTGTATAAATTCAACTATACGTTATTTAATATTAAAATCTTTTTATATAGGAATATCAACTATTCAATTTTTCGTTGAAAATTCCTATTTTTTAGTTAAAATTTTAACTATTTTTTTCAAATAATTTTTTTGGTTATAGATTTCATACTTTGATTGAAATTTGATTTTTGAAATTTAATTAATTTAAAACAAATTTGTTTCTCTTTTCTCAAAAATTAAAGTTTTTAGTTAAAAATTCAACCATGTGTTTAAAAATTGATATTTTTGTTTAGAAGTTTATTCCTCTTGTTTGCAAATTCATTTATTTTAATTAAAAATACATTTCTCAGGCTAAAAGTTCAAACACAATGAAAATCGTCAAAATCGTTGTTAAAAGGGCTGACGGTGGGTGGGAGATCTCACTATAGCTCGCTCCACTTTTGTTTGTTTACGCCTCAGTGCTCGCCTGAGTGATAACCGCAGAGTTAATTTTTAGAAGGACTATAGAAGGGCTGTCTATTGTAATGTTTCACTATTCTTTTGAAAAATCCATCACTTTGTTGAAAATTAATCTTCGTGTTTAGAAATTTGAAATGTTCGAGAGCACTAGATTATAATAGCATTATAATAGTGCAAAATCGTGATATCGTACGAGGGTAGTTCAATAAGTCCTTAGAATGAAGTATAAAAACAATTTTTTTTGGGTAAATTTTTTTTTATTTTTCAAGATAATCTCCTTGGAGCTCTATACACTTGGTCAATCGCTTTTCAAGTTTTTTTAATCCTTCAGAAAAGTGCATTTTCGGAAGTTCCTCAAAATAAGCACTTACAGAGGCAATGACGTCTTCGTTGTATGAAAATCTCTGTCCACCGAGCCATTTTTTCAAGTTTGGAAATAAGAAAAAGTCACTGGGGCTAAATCTGGTGAATACGGTGAATACTCTAATAATGATGCATAATATTCACCAGTGATTGTTTTACCCTTTTCCAAGTAGTCAATAAGTATAATTCCACGTGCATCCCAAAAAACTGTAGCCATA
>NC_046658.1:135895559-135924860 GCF_010883055.1 Belonocnema kinseyi | reverse complement strand
ATTTTTTATCTCATATGGAGTTAAACCCTTTAAATGAAAATGTTTGATTACCGCTCTGAACTCGTTTTTTTCCATTTTTCTTAACGAACCATTTTTTTTTCATTTGGTTATAAAAACACGTAAACTCAGAAGATGTGGACTATGACTGCACCATATATCTAGTCGGGAGTGGTGCTGACTGAAAACAGATGATTTGGAGCGAATCGCGCGCCATCTGCTGGTCATTCTAAGGGCTTATTGAACTACCCTCGTACATTGCCAGTTTAAACATTATATACCGCATAATGGTGCAATCTATAACGTAAGAATTTAAGCTTATTATCACATTGTATTTCTACTTTTGTGATCTCGCGAGAGGTCAAGTAGTGAACAAACGATCACAGGAAAAATTAAAGATAAAGTTTACATCGATTTCAGGTGAAAGATTCACCCGAACAAAAATTAACCTAGCCAGATAAACTTCGCATGAATCGAAGATAATTTCCGATTTGTAATCTTGTCTGTATAATCTTTTATCGTATAATCGCCCCATTTTTATTCAAGGTGTAGTGACAATTACGACGCCAGCGCTATTCAGCGTCGTTTAACTTTATTAAATTTGAGGGAAATGGGGATTCACATCTGTCAGTTACATTTTAAGTCAAAAAGTTCAAAATCATTTGCCTTACCTCAGTTGCAGGTCTTACCTGCAGCAATTTTTTAATTTTTTCTGTGATTGTTTTGAATCTGTTGTCCCGATTTATAGCTCGAACTCACTCATACTCTGCCTTTTTCCCATTGCTGCTAAGGACGCCGTATAGCAGACGGAAGCAACAAAATATTACTTTATTTTTTTCTGTGATATTAGTGCATTATAATATCGTACAAAGCTCGAGGACCTGATTTCACGTTATCATATTGTACACTCTTGCAATACAGAGGTTTTGCGATATTATTGTGCGATATCTTTTTCTCCGTGTACCTTCTTCTTCTTCTTATGCGCACTAGTAAATGTGTGTCCCACGAAGCAATAATAAGGAGATCTAACTCCGTTTCACCACTTGGCAATAGAGACATTACCGTAAGTGGTAGGCACATTACATCAACATCCTAAATTTTCGCGCGCAGTTGCGCAGTTGTCCTCTTCCTATACATAGAAAAGTGTGCGAGTGAGAAAGTTTGTCCAATTTACGTAAGTTAGATAGGTTATGTTTGTTTGTTTTGATACAGGTGGAAAAATTTTCCAATTGCAAGTTATAATTATTTGAATTATTAAAGTGTCTATTGATCTGGTTAAGTGAAGGACTTCAGCGTTAAGCCTTGTAAAGTTAAAAGAGCGCATTATAAAAGTGCTAAGTATGTAGACAAATTTTCTCACCCGCACACTTTTCCACGTATGAAAAGAGGACAACTGCGCACCTGCGCACGAAATAAGATCTTCCTGTAACATGCCTACCACTTACGGTGATATTTCTATTTACAGTTTCGAATGACTTCCCACTGGCAGTTGTGTCTCCTTGTTATTCCTTCGTGGTGTGTCCACAACGTGGCGCTGGCTTTTTGTAGTCAATAGGCTAGGTTGCATTACGAACCCGGTAGAGGGACAAAAAAGATTCGAATATTGTAGGTTTCATGTGTCTGCAGTTTATGTAGGTTGGCCTGTATCCTAAGATAAGACCAAATACGTGAATTTTCTGTCATCCACTAATCAGTTTCCAGTGCGACTTGCAATCGGTTTCTATGGCGGGAAGTTTAAAATTGAAATGTGGAGGGGGAGGGGCGGAAGAATCAAATATGATGGGTTCGGAGAAAAAAGCGGAAAATTCAGACATGTCGAAACTAACAGGAAAAAAGAAAACCAACTTAAGCAAATTTAATGTTTACATTACTCTATGATACCTCCCAAAATACTGTTCGAATGCACGTGCACTTTTTCCACTGGGATTACCAATACAATTGAAAATTTCAAAATTCCCTGCGGTGAACTCTGGGCGCCCCTCATAAGAAACCTAGAAAAGAGGGTCTGGCCTCAGACAAATCCGGGTCCGGGCAGTCCCAGATTGAAGGTTTAATACTCTAGACCGGATGTCCTCATTCACATCGAGCTTCTTTTTTATAGAAAATGAATCTTTTTGGTTGAAAATTAATGTTTGTATTTGAAAATTCTTTTTTTTTAACCGAAAATTAATCCAATTTTTTTGGAAAACATTTTCTTTTTTGTATAACTTTAATCTTCTTTGATGAATATTAGTCGTTTGAATGGAAAAGTTACGTAAATTGGTAGAAAGTTGATGTCCTTAATGAAAATGAAACTACTATATCGAAACATTTGTTTTCGGTTTGTTTTATAGTAGGTTTTATTTTCTTAACCGAAAATTCAGTTTTAGAATTATACTATGGGGTACACCCATAGATGTACCATGTATTTGTCTATAAAAACAATTATCAAATTTAAATACAGTTTTTCTCATTAGAAATTTAATTCCTTCTTCAAATTTTGCAAGAGGTAATTCTGGGTACTTTTTTATTTTGAACCATCTGCTTAATATGCTATTGTTAACTAACTCGATCGGAATATTAGTGAATAAAGATGAAACATCTATCTAAGCCATCATGTGATCTAAAGGAATTGTTTTTTTAATTATGATATTTTTAAATTCAAAAGAATTCCCTACTGGTGTTTTTGGTACTAAGAAAGCTTTTTTAAATGTTGTTAAATCATTACTAGGAATATAAATCTCAGCAATGTTAAGATTCCTGAAGAAATTAACGAAATTTTAAGGTTAGGAACCAAATTAAGTTCTTCATATTTAACAAACAAACGTAAAATTATTCTACAGATTGTCAAAGATATAGAGTCAAATATAAAGTTAATTAATAATTTACAAGATCGTGATTTGTTAAGATTAACACATAATATTAGTTTTTACAGAACAGTAAGATCACTAAATTCGATAGAATTTTGGTTAAAAACATTTAAGAAACTAAAATATTCATTAATTCGATTAAAAGATTATTAATTAGTCATGCTGATAAAGGTAATATTACAGTTGTTATTGATAGAGAAAAATACAATAAAAAAATGTTAGATCTATAAAATGAAAATACAAGATATGATAAACTAAATGTAAACCCAGTAATTAAATAAAAAATGAAACCTTTAAATTATTAGATTCATATAGATGAAAAGGGTTTTTGGATATAGAAGTTGTACGTAAAGATATTTTAGTGCATGATACTAACATTTCACGTATTTGTGGTTTACTTAAAGTTCATAAGCCTAATTGTCTTTTACGACCTGTTGATTCATTAATAAATTTACTGATATATAAAATAAATAATTTATTAAAAAATGCTTTGATAAAAGCATTGTTAATACCAAAACGCAAGTAATAAATCCTTTTGAATTTAAAAATATCATGATTAAAAAAAAATCCTTTAGATCGCATTATGGTTTCCTTAGATGTTGCATCTTTGTTCATTAATATTCCGATGAAGTTAGATAGCAATAGCCTATTAAGTAGATTCTTCAAAATAAAAAATTATGGAACAAACTGTATTTAAATTTGATAAATTTGATACAGCTCTTAAATTATCACATGAATCTTTTCATAATTCAAACATTGCATTTATTTAAAAAACACTATTCTAATGATTATCTTTCATAATTTATTCAAACACATATCTACAACAAAATTGAAATAATTAAAAATTTTTTTACTAAATAAACACATTTTCTTATTGATTCCAAATTAGATAAATATGTTAAAATACGTTAAGATCCTCTAGACAATTTTCAACTCTTTTCTTCATTAAAAAATATTAATAATTGTTTAAACATTATTTCCAGTCCTAATAATTACAGTACAATATAAGATATAATCCTGGATTCATTACTTTAGAAAATCTTACAGAATTTTTAAAATTAAAATATAAAAACACTCGCTTACAGCATCATTCATCGCTGCGGACTCAGCCAGAGGAATTTTCAACAAGGTAGTTAAATTATTATCGTGTTTAAAAGGAAAATAATTTAGATAAAAATTTTAAGCCTGAAAAGAAGAATGTAAATTTTTTAATGAAGCACGATGAATTCTCGACCAAATAATTCAAGTTTAATTTTCAACTTATTAAGAATAAATTTCCAACTAAGAATGGAACAGTCAAATTTCTGGATGAAAAAATTAATTTTTAATGAAAATAAAAGAATTTTTGAATAAATAGCTTAATTTTTAAGCAAATAGTTTATTTTTCTCACAAGATCGTTCAGTTTCGAACCAATAAGTTAACTCTCAACAAGAAATGAATTTTCAAACAAATTTTTTCGTTTTTAACCAAATTAATGAATTTTTGCTCCAAAACGACGAATTTTCTGAAAAAAATTAATTTTAACTTTAAGATATAAGTTTTCAACAAGAAAATTAATTTATGACCTAATATACAGTAGGAAAAAAAATGAAGGGTGTCCTAGAGACGTCTTTAGGTCGTCTTTAGGTTATCTTTAGGACATTGAACGTCTCAGAGGCGTTGGTTGGTCTGATATAGGACGTCGTAGGAACGTCGTAAGGACGTTCTTGAAATTTTCATAGTTTTGAGCCCACTAGGTTGGTATTACCAACATTGCAATCGAGATGACGTCGCCTTCATAACTTCTTCATTTTCTTCATTTTCGGATGGAATAGCGTTATTTCTTGTTTTCTAAGAATTAATGGTTAAAAATTGATTTTTTACCAGTTAAAAATTCAACTATTATATTTAAAAATAGTGTTGCAGTGAATTAAAAAAGTGAAAAAATCTTTTTATTGGATTAGCGAGGACTTAGGTAAACATTACTTACTTTTGTATTTTGCAAACCATAACCTCACTTTCATTTCACACCAATCTAATAAAACTTTTTTGGTATAGAAGGCTCAGGAACCATATTTTCTTAATAAGTCAAAAATTAAATCAGTGCTTCTAATCCTCCCACTTTTTAAAAAATTAAATGTTAATTTTTTCTATATTGCAACAAAAGATATATAATTATTTTAAGGTGATGTTATTGAATATTTGATATAATTTGCATCATAAAAGTTGATTTATTCTTAACCTATCTCTGTTACAATTATATATTTTGTTGAAATGTGTATAATATTCTGGAATGAGTGTCATAATTCAATTATCAAAAATATATCTACATGTGTTTTTTTCAAATTAGTGTACAAGGTTATTATTAATAAAAATTGTCAGGAATGAAGAACAGATAAATGATTATTTAAAAATTGGGTTAATGATGAAAATAAACATAAAAATTAGCGAGCGCGTGCGCGCGTACATGATAGTCTGGTGTAATTTAAAAAATATACTTTTCCACAAAAAAAAGACGAATTTTTGATAAGGTAAATTTAAAAAAAATATGAATCATTAACAGGGAATTGAATTACTCAACTTATAAAAGAATTTTCAGTTGCATCAGGATAATCAGTATCCATTGATTCGTGAGTTGATCAGTCACATTTGTTTTCAGACTGATTTCTAATACCAATCTTGACTGGTGTAACACTTTTTACATCAGGGTAAACGATCTTCTCCAAACACTGTTTAGAAAAACCTCCTGTTTTGCATAAGCAAAAGTAACCATCAGTATCATGATCGTTGGGCTCACGCCAAACAGGTGGTTGAATAACAGCCTGCGTCTTGGTACTTTCATCTTTCCAGTTTGACAAATTTAATCTACAAGCATGACAAATTGAGGTTGGTACCCACGGTTTATCCAAATTTTTCATTGAAGTCCCATAACAGTTAAAGTATGACGTTTTTATCGAATCATTAATTGATCGACGGTATTTCCCCATTTCATACTTTCCATAAAAGTGAGAAAACGTATTAACTTTCTTAGTGCAAGGAGTTCTTGAACTTATTTTTTTCACGAAATGTAACCGCTAGACAGATTTGAAATACAAAAAGAATTTTATTACCTACGCACCCAACCGTGAGCCCGCCACTCAAACGTGATCTCTAACACGGAAAGACTTGTAGCAAAAAACGAATTTCATCACTTACGAATAAAGCGTTATAAAAGCGTCGCCAGCTCAGTGAGCCAGCTAAGGATCAAAGACTGTCTGCGCCGTAGAACGGCGAGCACATACAGCGAATGTGAACATTAGAATGCACACAGAGTGCGCAGTAGCACTCCGCGCAGTCGTCTTCTTTTGTTTGATCAATGTGCGAATTTTCGTTCCAAACGAGTGCACGCTTTTTTTCAGGTATTTTTTTCGGGATCCTTTGTTCTTTTTTGAAGCCCTAAATTGTGGCCGCCATATTGGATGTTCTTGGGGTTATATCAAAAAACTGACACCTGCAATAGAAGGGGCACCGTCGAAAACCCCTGAGATAATATCTTAAAGAAAAAAATATTGTACCGTCAGCAATAGAGAATGTGTTGTATAAATCTGAACACCTGAGCGTTATTGGGTTAAAACGCTAAAATAAAAAATTTCAAATTACAATATTTTGGTGAAAAATAAAGATATCCTAATAAATACAAGTAGGTTTGGAAGGGGAAAATAAGTACTGTGAGGTCTGTTCACGGTCTTTAAAAGGACCCCTCACTAAATGTATCGGAAAATGGCTTTCGGTGGATTTAGCTGAAACTTTGTAATTTTTAACGTTATAAGTGCCGGATGAAATATCCGTAAAAAAAATATTTAAAAAATGGACAGTTTTAGAGCTATGCGGCGCTAAGCGCTCAAGATCAGTGAATAAAACGAATTACCACAGATTTTGTAACAAAAGCGATGTCAACATAGAAATCACGGTTCAGATCCTGGTCTGTCATATTTTCGCCTACACTGTTGACTCATATAGCGCGCTTCTCAAAACGATCAACCTTTAAGCACCCAAGATTTTAATTTGAGTAATTAATCACTTCTTTAAAGGCAGAAATGGTACCCAAAGTAACATTAGTAACTAGTGCGCACATACCGATAATAACATTCTACCCTTTGCAAGAGGGTTGAACGCTAAGCGCTCAAGATCAGCGAATAAAACCAATCCTAGTAACTTTAGCGTCAAAAGCGATGTCAATGTAAGAATCACGCATCAGAACGTAGTCAGTAATATGTTTAGCCAAACCAATGAGTTATATTGCGCGCTTCTCGAAAAGATCAAACGCTAAGCGCCCAAGATTTGAATTTGACTAAGTAATTACTTTTTTAAAGACAGAAATGGAATGCAAAGTAACATTAGTAACTAGTGCGTACATCGATAATAACAGTGTATCCTTCGCCAGAGGGCCGGACGCTAAGCGCCCATGATCAGCGAATAGAACCAATCCTAGTAGCTTTAGCGACACAAGCAATGTCTGTATACGTAACACGCATCAAGAAGTAGTCAGTAACTAAATTGTAACTAAATCTACTGTAATTCGTTCTACTTACTGATCATGAGCGCTTAGCGTTCGGCACTCTTGAGAACAGTACAATTTAATTATCGGAATGTACGCACTAGTTACTAATGTTACTTTGGGTACCATTTCTGCCTTTAAAAAAGATTAGTTAAGTTAAAATCTTGGGCGCTTAGCGTTTGATCGTTTTGAGAAGCGCGATATGAGTCAACGGTGTTGGCGAAAATATGACAGACCACGATCTGAACCGTGATTTCTATGTTGACATCGCTTTTGTAACAAAATCTGTCTTGATTCGTTTTATTCACTGATCTTAAGTTGAGCCCGTGGAGGGGGAACATTGGCGCATCCTTCCCTAGAGGATCCTTAAGTTTGCATTGCTCGTAGCGCCTCTCGCAGAAAAATTTAAAACCAAGAACAATTTCAAAATTCTCTGATGTTTCCTGGACTAATTTTTCATTTCAAATCATGAAGATTCAAATACTAGCAATTCAATCTTCGTATATTTTTAACATATAATATTTCATAGACGGAATAAAACAGAATATCATATTTAAATTAAAAATTTTAAAATTTATTGCTTTAATTCAAACGAAGAAAATGTATTTTCTACTGTAAAAGTTGGCTTTTTAACGAAATACTGAAATTTAAACAAAAAAAATATTTAAATTTTTAACATAATAGTTGAATATTCAATTTGAAAAGACAAATTCCCAACGAAAAAGTGGCATAGTTTATATTATATTCACAAAATAATGAAATTTCAAACTAAAAAATGATTTTTTACCAAAAAAATGCGAATTTCAAATAAAAAATATCAATCTTAAAAGAATGGAAAAGTTACGTTTTCTGTTAAAAATTGAATTTTAAATAAACAAAAAAAGGATTGTCTGCTAAATAGTTAAATTTTTAAGCAGACATAAGCCTGAAATGAAAAATAAAATTTTAATAATGTAGTTTAAGTCTCTACCAAATAGTTGCATTTTTATCCAAAAAAGATTAAATTTTGAACTAAAACAGATGCATTTGTAATAAAAAAGCACAATATTACAACCCAGAAAAGATTTCAGTTTATTTTTCAACACCATAATATAAACTTTAAACAAAAAGTAAATTTCCTACAAAATAGTCAAATTTTTTAGAAAAGAGAATAATAGCTTAATTTCTAACCAAGCCGTTGCATTTTTCGCAACAAAAAATGTAACTTTTCCTAAAACAGATGAATTAAACAAAAAAACCTTTCAAAAATAGTTCAGTTTTCATCCAACGAAGATTCCAGTTCACTTTCTAAATTAAAATAAGAATTGCAAACATTTGGAAACCAAAATGGATCTCTTTTTAAAAAAATTATTAAATTTTCAACAAAATAATAAAATTTGTAACTAAAAGGATAATCTCATTAAAAAGTGTTTGCGAATATTTAAAACTCGAATCTGAAAATATTGCATTTTTAAAGTTTCGGATTCAAAATTCTTGAATTAAAAATAAAATTGTTTATGTTTAAACCCTTTGAATTAAAAACGATACAATTTCAACTCCTTTCTAATAAAATTGTCCATTAAAAAAATAGTAATCTGAAATCTTTCAATTTGGAACGTTTTTAATTCCAAGTAGTACAGTTCTAATTCCTTTGGATTTAAATGACAGATTTTTCGCAATTGTCTTTGAAATCTATGTCCTTTTTAACGTTTTGAACTGGTCCTATTTTTGAAATTTTCTTACAATCTTAAACCAGTGGGCACATAACTATGAAAAACTCAAGCACGTCCTTGAGAAATTCCTGAGATGACTTATGTCGGCCCAATCAACGTCCCTAAGACGTCTAATGACCTAAGGATGACCTGAAGACGTCTTAAAGTAATGGACGTTCTCGAGACATCTTTCGTACGGACATTAGACGTTTTAAGGGGATCCCTAGAATGTCCAAAATATATGTTATAAAAGACGTTTTGGGGATGTCCCACAGACGTATCGAGGACATCCTTAATTTTGTCGCGCACTGGGATGGGAGTGGGGTCTCCTTATACTACTTCGTGCTGGCACGTCCACCGAAAAGATCCAAATGTTTTGGTGGAATAATTTGGTGATTATCATGTGTTAGTTTGAATCTTTGTTAGTCAAAATGATAAAAACTACAGTACTTTCAAAGTTGGCGTGCTAGCTTTACACGTGTGCCACTTTTTTATGTTTAAAAAAATTGTTTTTTTTGTTGGTAATCATTCGGTGTTTAGTTAGTGGTGGTTTGTAATATTTGTTGGTCAAAATTGTGAAAGATGCTAATCCTCCAAAAAATCTGGAACAACAAGCGCAGCTGTTTCTGCGCATAAGCTATTGGCGCGAAGTTCAAAAGCAAATAATACTCTACAATGAGAAGCGTTTTTATTGCATCTAAGTAATTATAATACAATGCAAATTTGTTGCTAGAATTATCTGCCGGTCGCTTTGAGATAAGTTTGTAGCAGTTTTCGATATTTTGTTGTTGAAGTTTGATAAAGTACATTATTTTTTAAATTGAAGTGCTACCTTCAGAGTTGCAAGCCACTGTTTTATATTTTGATGGTTTTTAATGCTCGATGAACTAAATCATGAATGATATTTTATACTACAATGGAAAGCATTGTAGTATTGCTTGTTTTCAATTGTAGTAAAATTCAACTTCTTTAGCGGAATCATTTGTTGATCTTTTGTAGATCATTCAATGAAGGATTTGATGTACTTGAGCCAAACAAATTATTTTTTTTTAGAACACAGTGGAATTTTCGATGAAAAAGTTATTTTTCAACAAAGAAAGATAATTTAGTTTTCTTAACTATACGTAATATATTATCGGTCTTAAGGAATACATTCTTATTACAATACTCGCGTTCTGTTGTTTTGACGTATTTGTATACATCTCTAATAAGTTATATAATCATAATCGCTTAACATAATTAATTATCAATTTTTTATAAATCAAGAATGGTCATTTATTAAATTATTGTATACTATGTATGCAATAATTAACATTCTATTTATTGGATAATATGCATCATCTCTTTAAAAGTGAAACAAAAAAATTTTGATCTTTCGAAAATTAATACCTTCGATTTGAACTGTCAAAGAAGAAGAAACTATTCTTCTTAAATCTGAATTAGTGGAAATTTTACTATTTTTTTCATAAACGACTCTTAAACGAATAACACAGATAATCTTTTAGAATTTCACTGATAAAACAATACAAAAATTGACGAATAATGAATTTGAATATTTACTATGACTTTTTAAACAATGTTCAATTATTTAAACAGATGTAAGTTATCAAAACAATTATTTATTCTAAAAAAATCTAAAAAAAATCGTCTTTTCTGATTAAAATGTAATTGCTTGTCATTTTTTTGGAGTAGTACCTTTTTCTAAAAACATTATGTAATTATTCAAATAATTATTTATTACCTATTTACAAAAAAGCTAAAGATTCAGCCAGAGACATCAACTTTCGTTTTAAATTAGTGACCTATGCTACGTTTGGTTGAATAATTACACAATTTTGACACATTTCTTTGAATATTTAATAAATTGCTGATTGTATAAAAAAATCTCTATTTGCTGAAGCAATTTTTTCATAACTAAAAAATTAAACAAAACAGAACACATAAAATTGTTTTAACTGTTTAAAAAAACATAATTTGTTACAATAATTGCTTTTCCAAAAATACTTTTAAAATCGCAATGAACTGTACGTTTTCTAGTTTGTTTCATTTTTTTAGCTATAGAAAAATAAGTGCTCAAGCAAATAAAAATTGTTTAAAAAAATAGAAGTTTTTTAAAAATTAGAAGAAAGTTATCAAAATGATGTACTTATTCAACAAAAAGAAGCATATGATATCAATTTAAAAAAAGTAGACATCTATAGTTCAATTTTTAGACAAATTCAATTCTCCAAACAATGACAAAATATTGAATTTAAATCAGAAAATACGATTATTTTTACATTTTTCTGTAATAAGTTGTTTACTCTCGTTTATCCTGAACCTTCATAGCATGTCCTGAAAATAAGCGGTTCACCTTGAACTTTTTGGAAATTTCTGGCTTGATTTCACTTTTTCTTTGCGTGACTATTTAACACGATTAAAATGTCGTCTACGTAAACCAGAACAAAGGTAATTCCGTTGCTGCCAGTGTAAACGCATGGATCTGCGCTTGTTGGTGTCAATCCAATTCTTCAGAGAATAGAGTCCAATTTTGTATGCCACTGGCGTCCGAATTGTCATAAACGTAAAGGTTTCGGAAAAATGTGAGCCAGGTTGCTGTGGGAATCCCTTCGCCACAACGCGTTCTTATCTTCGTTTCAGTTGTTCGTCGGAACCATATTTATTCTTGAGAAGAGTTTGGCACTGCATCACCTGTTCATTTGTTGGTCAATCGACTAGATAAGATGTTTCGTTTAACATGAGACTCCTAATCTCCTCGTATACGGCATCCGTCCACTCGTCGCTGTCAAGCCCAGACAGGGCCAAGCGGCCATGGGATCTCGCAGGCATTCAAAGCAATACAGGATTCCTGCAGCAACCCTGTGACGTCAGTATTCTCATCCCATCCGAGAAATTCTTCGTCCCTAGAGTCAGCAGCTGTTGGTTCCAAGCATTGGTAGGAGCATCTTCTTATACAGTATTGTGCTTTTTGGAAGGACGTCTTGGTTTGCCCATTGAAACTTTTCGAGGTCTGCCAGGTGCTGTCTTAAGTAATTCGTGTCGTTTTATTTCATTTAAGGGTGGTTCCTCGATGACAGGCACATCATTTTTAGGTGACTCAGCGACTATAGGAACATTATTAGCTGGAAGATCATTGAGAATATTCTCATCCATTCTGCGGTCGAAAAGAAATTTTACTCGGTTGTAGTTGACGGGGTTTCTTGAATATTTCCTGTAAAGTATTTATTCACAAATTGCAGATCACGTGTGATATGGATTTTTCTATCAGACGGAATCCAAATCCGATAGGCTTTTGTATAAGTGGCGTAGCCAACGAAAGTGCCTTTAATTCCACGAGGTATTAGTCTGTCCTCTTATCGAGACAATACGCAGTAATACCAAATTTTCTCAAATGTCTTAAATCAGGCCGCTTACCTGTCAATTTCTCGTTTGGTGTTTCCATTCCCAGTGGCTTGGCAATACATTTGTTTCGTATGTAGCAGGCGGTGGCGACAGCTTCTCTTCAAAATGACATAGGCAATCCGGAATCTATCAACATACAACGCGGTGGTTCGATCAGAGTTCGATTTTTGCGTTCTGCAATTTCGTTCTGACGCGGAGTGTAGGGTGCTGTGAATCGATTCTTAATTCCTGATTTCTTCAAAATTCGGTCCATGTCTACTAGGCAGTCTGATAAGTACCTGAAAATTGTAAGAGATGGCATTAGTATTCACTAATGTTAACCATTTTCGTCGAGCTTGATCCTTCAAATGACGCCTGTCAAAACTTCAGCCATTTATGTTTACGCATTTACAAGTTACAGCACTGAGAAGCGACTAACCTCCGAGTTTTTTTTAATATGGAAAAATCTGAGTTTCGAGTTTTGATGAAACACTACTATCTTCGCAAGAAAACGATATCCGAGACCAAGGCCAAGCCGGATAAGTATTACCCGGACTCTGCACCGTCGATTGAAATGATTCATAAGAGGTTTACCGAGTTTCGTTGTGGCCGTACGAGCACAGTTGATGTTGAACGATCTGGGCGCCCAAAAGAGGTCACTACACCAGAAAATATCGAAAAAATCCATGATATGATGTTGAATGATCCCCAAGTGAAATTGAGAGAGGTAGCTAATGCTGTAGGCATATCATTGGAACGTGTGGGCAATATCGTGCATTCAGTTTTGGGCATGAAGAAGTTCTGCGCGCGATGGGTGCCGCGTTTGCTCACAGTGGACCAAAAACGAATTCGTGTGACAACTTCCCAGCAGAATTCGGCATTATTTTCGCGTAAGCCGACCGAGTTTTTGAGCCGATTCATAACCATGAATGAAACCTGGATCCACTACTACACTCCTGAGTCAACGCAACTGGCAAAACAGTGGGTTCCACCGAGCCAAAGTGCTCCGAAGCGTCCAAAAACGCAACAATGGGTCGGAAAGGTTATGGCCTCCGTATTTTGGGATGCACATGGCATAATATTCGTGTACTATCTTGAAAAAGGTTAAGCCATAACCGGAGCATACTATTCATTATTATTGGACAGATTGAAAATCGAAATCGCCGAAAAACGACCGCATTTGAAGAAGAAAAAACCGCTCCTTGGCTTTCTTTTGGAAATGGTTTTCGGGTGATTTTACAGGCTGCACACGTTTCACATGGTTGGCAGCTAGGATAATCCTTAAAATAAAGTCCTGTGAAGACCTTGTTTTGCATCATAAGATTCATGTCTCTGATTTAAGTGACCTAGCCGTTTGTCCCACTTGATTGTGTCACTCTTTTTATCACGCGCGACATCGGGCTTTGGACTCATAAAAAATAAATCACCTTCGAATTTTCTGGTACAGTAGAAGTCCGATAACTTGCCGTCCGATAAGTGTACACTCCCCTTAAAACGTCATCACACGTAAGGCACGCACACTAATTGTGGTTCTCCCACTATGTGTGCTATTTTGCTAATGACTTGTGCCTATGATCTACGCAAGCGCGCACACAATATTGTGCTACTAGAGGGTGCATCCGATAAATCTGCAATTCCTGGAATTTTTCGCGCCTACAACCCCGAAGATGGAAAGTTAGGGAACTTGTACAGTGAGTCTAACACTTCCGTGTTTGTATTTCACTTCCGCACCAATTGTGGAGAAAATGACAGTATTCTCCTTTTCATATCACTTGCCAATTGTCACAAATTTTCTATCTCTGGTTTTTAGCGGATCTTTACGTTTTGGCACGCACATAATCCGAAAATCATACAATTTTATCGGTGTCTGTCTGTATGTCCGTATGTCTGTACGTCTTCTGTATCCCTCTCTGGACAGCTGTCTGTTTGCCTGTCTGAATGTTGTAGCCACGCTAACGTTCGAAGGATTTGTGGAATCAAGTCAGCCTTTGATATACTTCTTAAGGTTCTTAAAATAAAGATGATGTTTGTGAAGCAGATATTTCCAACCAAAATTAAAAAATTTAGAGTATTTTCAAAACTAAAATTTTTTTATATGTTAGGAATTTTAATCAAAATTCGTATAGATGATTAGAACACTTGTAAATTGCCCAAATAAAATTTTCAATTTCAATGAATATTAGAAAAGTTATATACTGTTGAAAATTTTGAAAATGTTTAGAAAAATAGAAAAAAATATTTTTCTGGTAGATTAAGAAATTTCATTTAATTTTTTCACTAGATATCAAACATATTTAGAAACTATCTCAATTCAGTTCTTCGATTAGACAAAATTTAAAAAGTTAAGAGCTTTTTCAAAAAAAGGAAATAAACTTGGTTGTGTATGTGAAGAAATATCAACCCAAATTTTCACTAGATATAAATTATATGTATTTCAAAGATATTCTTATAAAGCTTTTAATTACACAAAAGGGAAAAAATTTTATCATATTCAAAAATTTTTCATTTTTGGTTTTAACAGATCTGTAGCTGTAAAAAGTTGTTTTTAGTAGATTTGAACAGGATTTACAAAATATTTTGATAAAGTTTTTCAAGTGGACACAAAGTGTCAAGCGCGAAGCGCGAGTTTCCTATTAAGTATGTAATCGTTGAAGCCGTAGGTGCTTTAAGAACCTTCTTTACAGTCAAATCGAAAAAAATTTCAGTTACAATTTATGCCCGTAATTCCTCAGAACTTTAAATTACAGTTGTCGATTTAAGTTATAATATTTATGATATTTAAAAACATGTAGTTAAAGTGTACGCATGAAACACACAAAAACAAGCGCAAAATGCGAGAGCGTACCCGCGTGCCCCAGACGAGCTCAAACTTGGCACGAAGTTACGGGCGCTTAGCGCGCAACGAGAATGTGCCCGCGCCACGGGCAGATTTTTTGTTGTGAATTCATCATTTCACTTCAAAATTTATTTCGTTTTTTCAGTCTTTTTTTCATGTAACATGATTTTTTTTGACAATTTAACTGTTCCATTTATTTTTGTAAATTTATATTTTTTAGAGGCATATACGCCTTTCTCAGCAGAAAATTAATCTTCTTGGTGAGAACTTCAGCTTTTTGGTCCTTGTTTGAATAATCAACTTCTTTCTTTACAGTTAAGTGGTTCCTTGAAGTTTTATTTTATCGGTTGATAATTAATCATTTTAGTTAAAAATCTATTTTTTCGGTAGAAAATTTACTACGTTATTAAAAATTTAATTTTTTTGTTTAAGATTTTTTGTCAAGGAAGTTCTTCTATACCAACAGAGTGCGAGGAACGACTTATTAGCAATTTGAAATTATTATTCTAGTGAATTTTGTGACAAAAGTACAAGAAGCTTCCAAATATTTCAGGAGAATTAATAATTTTTTTAGAAAATCAAAGCCGATTTTTGGACTTTCGAAACAGCAATATTTATCGACGATGGAACTGATCATGAAACAGGTTTAAGATTTAGAAAAATTGTGCGATAAGCCAATGACGGCTTATAATTAACTTCTTGCAAAGGTCGCCAAATTTTATCAAACCTACAGAAGAGAGAAAAATTGAACAAACAAGAACACCATTGGTTGGGATTATAGATAAGAGTGCAATACCTAAGAGCAAAATAGAAAGATAAATGAACGTATCTTTAGCACATAGCCAACCAAGGTTTTAAATGATCACCTGATCCTTAGTTTCAAGTATTGTGGAACACATTGTGAAATCGGCGGTCATAACAATATTGCAGTTATTCGATGTTCCTGGTATAAAGAACCTCTTTTTTTAAAACATTTTTTTGATGAATATCAGCATTGCTCTACTTATGTTCCATAAAGCTTTAAATATTGTTTGAACTCCATAAAATTTTCATTCAAATCAAAAATAAATTAATAAAGATAACTTCCTTTCAAATCAGCTTGTTTTATGGATATGCAGCCTTAAATTACAAATAGCAAGCCCATAAACCTCAAACCGATAATCCCAATGCCCATAACACCCAAACCCATTAATTTAAAACTAAAAATGACTTCGAAGGTTAAACTCAATGTCAAAGGGGGAGGGTCGGTAAGGCCGGTTTTTGGCCTAATTTATTTTTGGACCAAAAAATCTGAAAAAATCATGAAGTATCCCGAGTCGATTTCACGCTAAACGGACTACCCTCCACCCCCCCAGTCACCCCTACAAATATAGGAAACACCACTACCCACCAACTGTATTTTCGAGAGATTTGACACTCTTAAACATGTATTCTGAAGTTAGCTCGGGTTTACTATGGTTTTCGGGGTCACCGAATACAAATCTGGCGTCCTTTGATTTTTATCGCGTCAGGTTCAAGGTCATTGGAAGGTCAAATCGAGAGAAAACGGTAAAAAAAAAATACGTTATAGGTTTTTGGAGTCGCTTATTACGAATCTGGCATCCGTTGAACTCTATCGCTTCAGGTTCATGGTCATTTGAAGGTCATTTGAAGGTCAAATAGAGAAAAACGTTAAAAAAATTAAAAAAAAATATGTTATAGGTTTTTGGGGTCGCTGATTACGAACCTGGTGTCCGCTGACCTTTATCGCATAATCAGCGACCCCAAAAACCTATAACATATTTTTTTTTAATTTTTTTACCGTTTTTTCTCGATCTGACCTTCAAATGACCTTCAAATGACCTTGAACCTGAAGCGATAGAGTTCAACGGATGCCAGATTCGTAATTAGCGACTCCAAAAACCTATAACGTATTTTTTTATTTTTTTATTTTTTAAATGTTCTAGGTATGTCCAAAATCTTGTTTGATTTAGTGATTGGTAGTTGAGTAGTATCAAACTAAGAATAAAATATAATAAAATAGAATATAAGTTAATAATGAAATATAAAATAGGGTTGTTAACCCTAATTGTAAGTGTTTTTTTTAAATCGCGCAATACGGCTAATTTATTTTTGAACATTTATTTCGATTATTTATCAAGAAATTATAAATATAGTTATCTATTTTTAAACAGAGAACAGCTTCAAAAATGAGATTTTGAGTTTTTTGAATAGGGGTTACAACACTTAAAAGGAAAATAAGGCAGTTTTATAAACTTTTTTATTTTAAATATGTTAGCGATTTCCGGAAGTAAATTTTATGGGTAGATGTTGCCCCCTGAAAGTTAATGTCAGTTGAAAAAAATACGTTTTTTCTTATTTCTTGGAATACTACAACATAGATTATTTTTTAAACAAATATAACACGTGCTAATATTTAAAAAAAAAATAAGTTTAAACCTATACAATATTTAAATTTCAATAATAGGGGTTGGCAAACCTTAAAATTGAAAATGGGGCAGTGTTGTAGACTTTTTTATTCCAAACATTTTGTATTCGGTTGTATTTTAATATCTAAAAAACATAAAAAGATTATAAATATAAGGCAAATAATGGACTGAAAAGTATATGATATCATTGTTAGCGCAAAACTATATTTAAAAAATTTTCTAATTTTTTTAGAACAATTTTCCATTTTCCATGACCATTAATATTCAAGCGCCAACTTTCAAAACTGTGAACTTTTTAACCTATAATTCCTTATAAACTAAATAGCAAATTCGAACTAAAATGAAAAATATTCGAAATTTCTTTTGATTGACAGTTGCATAAATTTATAGAGATTCTCTGACTTTTGCAAGATTAATGTAAAATATGAGCATGGGTAATCCAGCTTTTTAGGCCGAATTTAAAATCTCTGTATTAAATATAATTGAAAAATCTCAATCCTCATGGTCCGAAAAAAATATTTGTTTAATTTACAATAAATTTTGATTAACATCAGCATATATTATTTCGTAGTTTATTTTTAACAGTTATTTTTGTTCCATTTTCATTTGTTAGTATTCAAGAATGTAAATAATCCACCGATGGTAAAGAATCGAATAAGAAAAAAAAATCCATTCTTAATTCAAATTGAATAACAGTTTCGACTTTTGTAACAGTTACTGAACCCGCTCATTTAAAGGATTGCCTAAGGTTTTATCCGTGTTCAAGTCTTTTTTCGAAATCCGTTAAAATATTTTTTTAAAAGATGATAATTGACAAAATAACGGTGGTTCTCTAAACGGGATATTGCACGTCAAGCGGATCACTGGCCCCTGCAAAATTTTGTTTGACCAATTAAAACGAATTAAGACGTAAATTGATCTACTTGATACGTACTTTGAAATGTAAATAGGTATTTTAATATCACCAGTTTTGGGATCACCAACAAATCTGACATCAGAAATTTAAAATTCAAAATGGCTGATAGTAAATGACACCGTGTTCACTTGATTAAAGAAATGCTTTAATTAAATTAAAAAACCATAATTGAGTGCTATCAGGATTGCTAATAAAGAATCTAATATCAGAATTCCGAAATTCAAAATGGCAGATTAAAAATGGCGGTTAACATGCAGAAGTTTCTATACTACATTGAAGAGATTTTGGATAAACACAATATTAAACAAGTAATTTTCAGCACATAGCACTCTACCATTTGATGCACCCTAAAAAAAGAATTACACGCGGCCGCCATGTCGAATTTTTAAATGTTGATATTGGATTTTTTATCAGCAATTCCAAAAACCCCCAAGTTTAATTTTTCAATTTAATTAAAGAATTTTTTTTCTAAAAATCTAGAGTGCGCGGCCGCCATTTTGAATCCACCATTTGGAATTTTGGAATTCTGATATCGGCTTCATTACTAGCGATCATAAATACCTACGTGTGTTGGTTTTCATTATAATTAAAGCATTTTTTATAAAATCAAGAGTACATGACCGACATTTTGAATTTTGAATTGTTAATTTCTGATGTCAGATTCGATAAAAATTCTAAAAATGATGATATATGTACTTTGAAGGAATATTCAAAAAGGTTAAATATTTTTTCTGTCGTTTTTTAAGAACGTACCGGGAAAAACCTATTTTTAAGGCTTCATATTGAATCTACTATTTTGAATTTTTCAAAATGCCACATTTCTGTTAAAAATACGTATCAAGTAGATTAATTTGCCCCTTATTCGTTTCAATTGTCAAAACCAAATTTTTAGGATGTTATAGCGATCCGCTTGGCGTGAAATGTCCCAAATATATAAGGTCAATTTACTTGAGGGGATTTTTTTTTTTTGTCAGAAAAGAAAGTCATGTTTTTTGTCTTATTTTAGAAAATTGTTTTCGTAGAAAGAATGATTGATCTAAAGACAGTAAAATAAACTGGCTTTTCGAAAAGAAATTTAATTTTTTTAATTTTTATATCAAATGTGCACGCGAGAATTAAAAATCCTTTACACGTTTTTGATAGACATCGGACGTCAGATTTTCGATATCTCTTTTTTTGGATTACGTCTTTCAGCTAACTTTCAACTAACTTCACTTCGTCGAATGCTGAGAGGAAAAAATGGACCAATTTGATATATTTGGTCCATTGTTTTCCTCTCAGCATTTAACGAAATGAACTTAGCTGATGTTTGAAGTGAAAATACGTAATAAAACTATAAATTATATATTCATAATTAGGTTAAAAAATTTTTAATCAGTTTACAAAAATTTTTACTTTCGTTAATTATTTAAAAAATCAAAAAGGGATAGCACATGCATCCATCAATTAAATATGTGCCATTTGGCAATAATTAAAGCTTTGAAATATATCCAGTTCAAAGAATAAAAATATGTTTTTCGAGAACTCAAGTTTAAACAATCAGCGCATGTTGATGTAATATTTCAAATGCCACTGTTTGTTCTGCGACTAACTGGTATTAAAGAAACGCACCAGGAAATCTATACGAAGCTTTGATGATAAATATTGAAATATTTATCTCCGCACCTAAATTTAGGATTTTGAGTGAGTTTTTGATTTGGAGCCGTTCATATCGAACCTGGTTATCTTTCAGAGGCGGGTGGGGCAGGAGGTCAAAAATTGGGAATCAGCCAATCAAAATTGGGAACGCGGAATTCGGAAAACTCATTAGTATACATATACGAAAAAATCTTGTAAAAACTTCCTTTTCTTCGTAAACCAGGAACATATACTCTCATCTTCTTTCACTTACTGTCACCTACTGTCATCTGCCTTCACCTCGTATAAGAAAAAATGAGGATCACCGGCGGTATTTCATCCCTCGTTTTTTCCGTTTTCCTTGCTTGTATAGGTAAACATATCATAATTTAAAATATCTATAATTGTAAATACACAAAAAACAAACACCATTATTAATTAGTATAAAATTAATATTAACAAAAAGCTTATTTACGTCATATTATCTCCTTGTTCTTTAAAAGTTAGTCACGGGATTTTCAATACATTTTTTACTCGAGAAATATGACTTTTCGATCCAAAGAAAATTAATTTGGAATGAAATACAGCGAAACTCTTCAATAGGCCTATATTCTATAGCCCTTCCAAGAATTGACTCTGCGCCGCAGGCAGGTGTAATAGGAGCTTCGCAGAGTGCGCAGGGTCTGGTTTCTCACTCAGGCGAGCACTCAGACGTGAAGAAACTAAAGCGGAACGGACTACAATGAGTTAGTTCCCACCCACCATCAAGTTCTATATTGGCGCTATATAAGAGTTCTACTTTAGTTGAATTTTCAACGATATGATTTTATTTTTTCGGAAACAGATAAACTTTCCTAAATTATTTACCTTCAAGAAAAAAAAAATTTTCCGGAAAATTTTCAACTGAAAAAGATGTTTTGTCAATGAAAAATCTGCCCGCTTCGCGAGCACATTCTCATCGCGCGTTACGAGCGAGGCTCGCTTCGCTTGCAAGTTTGAGCGCGCTTACGGCGCGCGACGGTTGAATCTCGCGCTTCGCGCTCGGATATTTATTCTTTGCATTTGAAATGCTTGAAAAAAACTTTATCAAAAAGATCTTTTTTAGATGGGAGTATTTATATGCTTCTTCATATTCTGAATTGTCTACTTAATTAAGTATAGTCAAAGATTAAGTTTTTCAAAGCTCTGTAGGCTTTAAGGTACAGATTCTCATCGTGACACTTGCGCTGCGCCCTCGATTTCCGACATACATTTGTAAACAGGTTTTGTTGGATTTTTTTCTCGTAACTTTCGTCTTTTTCCACACATTTTTTTAATTTTATTTTTACTCAACGTTATTTTTCACGAATAAAACAAAAAGTAGGCGTTCTATCAAGAGGTGATTCTTAACGAAACTGTAGATCTGTTTCGGGATAACCTTTTTTGTTAATTCATATTTTCTCCTATCCTCCATAGTTTTTCCACCAAATGGAATTTATTATTTTTCATTATTTTTTGTGCGATCAAATTTTGAAATTTTGAATTTTAAAGAAAATCCAAAAATTTGTTATCATAATATTTTAGATCCTTCAAAAATAAATGTTTTTCTTTTCTTGACTTTTTTTCATATCGTGCGTTTTTCGGCTTCAAATTTTGATTTTCGGTTAATTAAAAAATTTTTGAAAATGCTATAACTCTGAGAATTTTCTTTTTATCGAAAAAAGTCATTAGGTTAAATTGTTTATTCTTTTTAAAACTATAAATATCCGTACATAGAATTTTCAAATTAAGAAAAAAGTGGTCTCAAAAATTTTCAAAATGCGCTCACTTTTTGAATTTTTATCAAAAATGGCTGGTTCACGAATTTGTCCTTTCTTTTAGGACCTTAAAATAGTGTGCCAAAGATGAATTCTATTCGTTCATTTCTTCGAGAGTTATCGTGTTTACGCACGGACGGACGGACAAACAGACGCCATCGTGAAAACCTGATTTTCGAATTCAGGGGGTTTCGAAACGTGGAGATCCGTTAAAAAAGTGTGATGTCAAATTTTCGACAATTCTAATACTTTCTCAATCATAAATGATTAGAATGTAAAAAGGCAATTGCTGATATATCAGCGGAAAAAGATTCTAATTTCAATCAATAACAGTTTGATTTACTTAAAAAAGTTTTATTCATATATAACAAAAATGATTCAATTTCGAGCAACAAATAATAATTTTCAAAAATCCTCTATGATAAATTATCGTTATTGACACAATAAGAAGGTAATTACGTATTTTGAAATAGCCAATGTCAACTCTACCGAGGTGACGCACCTTTACAAGTTTTTTGTCAACATGTCAATACGCTTTTATGAACTGATGACAAATATGGCTATTAGAATAGAAAAAATATCATATTTAAGGTCCAAACTTGAAAAAAACATTTTTTTTTAATAAATTTATTATGCTGATATTTTTTTTAACTTTGCGAATTTTCATCTTAAGAAAAAATACAGAAAGAGACTTACTGTCAGATTTATAGGATACTTAACTACAAAAAGATGGATTTCGCGAGTTTTTGGCGCTAATAATGATATTTTTACGTTTTTTAAATGCAATTGTGGCTAATACATTGAATACTACTTTATACTTATATTTAAATACTTACATGAATTGTTTTAATAAATTATTATTAATTTTTATAATATTTAACTTGGATAATTCCAGAAAGTTGCGAATGTAAACAATTTTAACTATTTCTGCAATTTCCAATTAGAAAGAGGTGGAATAATGGTATGGTAATAATAATGCAAGTTAAATAAAAAAAATTCTGTAATCATTTCGTCATTTTTTATAACTATCTTCTTTTTTCACATGATTTTGAAGTTATATACATATTTTTTAAAAAAATTTCTATGATTTCATGTCATGTCCACAAAGTGGACACAGAGTGGAAAATTTCAGAAAGAAACAAATAATCATTTTTATAGCAAAATTCTAAATTAGTGTTATTACAAATATTAATAAATTATTTCAAAGAATTATTTTAAAAATTTTAATTAATTACCCAGCTCACTCTAATTGGGAATTAAAAAAATTGAGAATGGCAGAAAAATTCGCCACTTTCTAAAGTTATGCAAATTGAATATTATCAACAATAGTAAGAAATTATTCAAAGAATTAATTTTTCAACTTTAATTAAGTAGCGCTTCGTGTACAAATGAGTTAGGAAATAGAAAAGGTGTTGGTATGGTAGGTACCTAGTGACAGGAGAAGACGGTTTTTCAGGGAACACACAAAGAATTTTGTGAGAATTCAAAAATTCAGAAAAATTACTTAAATTTTGGCAAATTTAATTTTATTGGTTTTTACAAAAGTTGATAACAGAGGGATTTTGAGCTTTAGAACACAGATTTGGCGTAAATATTTGGATTTTGTGTCATTTAATTAATTAATAAATTTACTAAGATTTTCAAAATTTCAAGTTAATTTCCTGTGATCTGTTACTTTGATAACCCCCTCTTACTGGCATTGAATAGAAATCTACCAACAGAATACAATTCTTAAAAATTAATTCCACTCTTAGAATTAAGTCCTCAGGTTCGTATGTAGTCGGGTTCGCCCGAATTTTCTGCTTTTTGGAATTTTAACAATTGCAAAAATTAATATAAAAAAAACGTATATCCTAAAAAGTAACCTCCAAGTAATATATGCACTCAAAAGAAATATCAGCCTGTCTCGACTCCGCTTAACTTGAAAATGGCAAAAATTAACATTACCAGAACTTTGGGCCACCTCTATAATTTTGTGATTGTGAATTCTCTTTATAAAACATTTTTATGTACCTCTGCCAGCGACGGCTAACTCAGATGTTGCAAAATAAAGTACACATTGTATTTATGATGATGAATTCAATATTTGTGTCTTATTTTGAATTAAATATTATTATACCTGCGCTGAAACATGTATCATTTCAATAAATTTAAATCATTACAATTCATAATATGCATGGAAATTGAAACAGTATTGTTCTTACTGCCTCATTGTTTAATTTTTTTTATTTTTAATCTTGCTTTTTACGATTAAAAGAAAAACTACGCTTCCTATCAAAAAAATATTCGCAAAAAATTTGTAAATCGTTTCTGCTTGATAAATTTTGTTTCATTTATTCTCGTAGCTTGTATTATTTTTAAACAAGTTTTTAAAGTCAGCATTTGAATTTTCGAGGTTAATTTTCAAACAAAATTCA
Source organism: Belonocnema kinseyi (assembly GCF_010883055.1). Lineage (NCBI taxonomy): Eukaryota > Metazoa > Arthropoda > Insecta > Hymenoptera > Cynipidae > Belonocnema > Belonocnema kinseyi. Next base: position 135,900,414 of record NC_046658.1, on the reverse strand, counting down.
AAAAGTTATTTAGAAAATCTTGTAGGGTCTTGAAAAAGTAACATTTTCTTCTCTTCACATTTTGCAATATTGCGTTTGTTTGGGTTTAAATACTTATTTTCGTTTGAATTGTTGTATTTTGAAAATGCTGCAAGTTCGGTAATTTTCATTTTATAAAAAAAAACTTGAGGCAAAAATGGTTCATATTATTGTCTGTTATAAGCAGGTGCTAGTAGATCTTTCAAATCGGGAAAAAGTGGTCTGAAAAATTTTAAAATGCTCTAACTTTGTAATTTTTATAAAAAATCACTGCTTAGAGAACTCTATCTTTATTTGTGGTGCCTTAAACAGTGTGCCAAAGTAAATTCCAATCCGAGTAGTCTACCAACATTTATGCACTATACATATTCCAATGAAAACAACATTAAGGGGAACAACAGAGACAAGCACCGACGTGAAAACTTTTTTTTCTTTAGACTCAGGCGGCCTCCAAACTTCTACACTTGATGAAATCTGCGAAATTCAGGTTTTCATAAAACTAATACCTTCTTATTACAGATAAGAATGTAGTGATCACCCCAGAAATCTTTCCAAACCTCTAATTAATAGATTTATCTCCATGGTAATATTCTACATCCCATAGACACTACCGCCATTAATTTTAACGAACCATGTCTCTCTTCCATCAATTAAAACAATAAACAATTTTACGAATTATAATAATTATCACAGAAAATTTTGCAAGGCACCAGTACAAGTACATTTAAATGTATCTAAGAACTAACCTATCCATATTTATGTGGTCCGTGTACAAGAGACGAGTGAGTTCAGAGTGAGCCACCCCTTCCTCAATTTCAAACCGATAGGGTAAACAAATCCGTAGTGCACTGATTGAATCACATTAGAAAATTCCTCATTTAATGAGCAAGGAACGGTTATCACTCTTTACCCGAGGATGAAAAAATTTAATCCTTGTGCACGACGAGTGCACAGCGTGATCCGAAGAGAGGATGATGCGTAGACAGATCATTGAAGTAAATAATCGTGGGGTAATGATCGAAAAACATGTTGGTAGTCAATTTAGGCCACGTAAGATAGTTTTGGTGGTTTTTTTAATGCAACAGAACGACACTGTCGGTCGTGACTTAGTCCTTTGCAAACACGAGAGCCTCTACTGCAACCTTTCGTTCACCGGAGAGGACTTTGTTCTTCTCAAAACATTTATAGACGAAGTCAGAAATGATTGTCTTTGGATACTTATAGTGGTTCGAGAGGCAGGTGATTGGTCGCTAATCACTAGGACTGCCAGCAGCTACCTTTTTGGATATCAAAAACGTTAGGTCCTCCGTCATTAAAACGAGCAAGTAGTCTAGTTTCTATAAGATATTTTGAAGGGCTTTTGAATTGCAAGGGCGGGGTGCAAAACCTTCAAATATTTGTAGCAGAAGCGGTCAAACCCATCCACATACGGCGCTTTCCAGTTCTTAGCCCTTGTTAGAATACGTGCAACTTCTTGCTTTTATAGACGAACTCACGTCGAGTACAGTTGACTTGACCTATGACTACCCCAGATGCTCGACCAATGTCTGGCCATTTCCTCAACACTAGGTTATTCGCAATAATTTTGAGTATTACTTTTGCCGAATGCAAGTTTGCGGTAAAAACGTTCTTCTTCTGCCAAAAAAGTCCTATTATTATTCCCTCTTTCGATCGCTTTCTTAAATCATCGCATTCTCGCTGACAAGACCATGAGCCTCTGTTTAATATATTCCATCGCTTCGCCCATGTTCATAGATTTTCTTGAACTGATGTTATATGGGTGAAGGATCTTCTTCACGTAGCATATCAGTCTCTGACATCGATTGCCCTTTCGAAATTGGTTCAACCGTCCCAGTTTTGCTCTTATTTTATTAATCTAGCTTGGAAGTCGAAACTTCCATGGAGGGTCTGATATCCTTTTTTAGGCATAGTTCTTAACAGTCTGACCTCTGACTCTTCACCTGCAGGAATCCCAGATCCTGCTGCAATAACAGAGGCAGTATTTCGGTGTCCAAGCCGGGAACTAACCGCATAAGGTTCATGTTGACTCTAAATTTCGGCAAACCATTTCTCATTGATGGTTTCTAATCTGCGCACTGGAGGATGGCATCAGTCAAGTACACAATGAGAAGCAGACTCTCCACATCAAGTTCTTCAATCAGTTCGGCAGAAGCAAGGAAAAGGCCCAGAAGCTGCAAACCTAACTGCTATCGACCATGAGACAGCCGCCATGATAGATCTCTCAGATCAGGTCCCCGCTCTTCTATATCATCTCGTGCCACGGGTATCTGAAAGTCTTACTGTACCGCATCTTGGGGGTGCGCTACATGTTATGCTGGCTGTTATTGCAACTGTTTTTCGATGTTACGTATTTCGATCTCGGATATAAGGTGGCACCGCCCAATAGATCTCAATTGATCAGCAAGATGTTGTTCAATCAATCTATAAGCCAGCTGGGAATAAAGGCCTTTGTAGCAAAGATGTTGATCGCTCCTGACGGCTCCTCACCGTGCCGTTACCTGAAAGTGACATCTGATCACATCTCCATTCATTCCCGGCGTCCACTCGATTCTCTTTTTGACCGGTGCATCCTTGTGTAGTTATCGAAATGCAGTTTAACCTCACATCTTATTCGGTCGATAGTTCAACAAGGTAGTAGGTTGCTATATATATTCTGACGCTTTTGTTGTTTTAAGGTCGTCTTGGGTTACTGTCTTAATTTTTGGGAAATTCGCAACAAAGTTTGGAGCGAAAGGCCATCCCGTAGGGGAAAGTTGTGGTCGCTACTATTTCTTGTTTAACGTGGGAGCGCATCAAGTACTTATGATCATGAGCATGAAAACTGATGTGCTGCTGTGACGTTCCTGTGAAAGTGCTCGGCTGGGACCTCCAAACCGAAAAATCCTACGCAGGCGCAGCTAATGTCCTTCTGCTTACCACTTCTTGCCGATGTTTTTTCTGGACAGTTTGCCTTTTGGGTATTCCGGTGAAATCTACCTGCCCATCACGTAACTTACCACCACCGCCTCGCAAGCTGTGACCCCCAGCAATGATTTCAGAGGCACTTCGACGTTCCTCGAGAAGCGGCTAATGATGATATATCTTTATGAACTTCTCCATTGAATTATCGGTTTTTTTGCTACTCTTTAGTCCCCTTCCTGTTTGATATCTGCTTGTGTGACATGGGAAACCCTGTCAGTAGCAATGTTACAACGAAAATAGCCGTCAAATTCATGAGCGGAAAGCTCAAGCCTCATCGCGTTGGCAACGCGCAAACACCTTCGGTAGGGATCTATTATTATTATTACTATTTTCAAACTTACTCTTGTGATCTTGCAAGTACAATATTAGGAGCATGGGTTAGTTTAGAGTTCGTGTTTTATCGCGAGCGTTGAAGGTGACAACAGTTGTCTTGGGATGCTTTCTCAGAGAATTTATTAAGTATAAAAGTTGTAGGCTCAACCAGCTACGATCACGGTTCCATAAAGCAACCAATCCCGATGCAACCGAAACGTGTAAGTAGCCCACTCCTGCTCCTTTTATCCTAGAAGGTATACAAGAATAAGAAATTTAAGCAAGATACCTCATACAAAACAGTTCCTTAGAGTCCGTTTTCCAGCCGCAGATTACTTTACTAGCTTTTATACTTCCAAGGCAGCCGGTTATGAGAACCACGAAATGGACTTTCTAGTCTTGTTTCAACTTGCTCAGCTCGAAGAAGAGCTTGAGTGATAGAGACCAACAGCAGCGGGATGTGAAGTCTGATATTTGAATGTTTTGTAATACTTTTGATCTAATACTCTAACATAGAAAAACTAACAGCCGCAGAATAAACGTAAAATCCATAGTTAGCCAACAGCTACGTTACTTCAAAGGAGAAAGTACAAATTAAAGTCAGGTTGGGTAACGGGTTCGCAACCCAACATGAAAACATGGAAGTCCAGACGGTGTCAAAAATTCAAACCAGCCCAAAATTTTAATCTAAAAATTACAAAAACTTCTAGAACTACAGAAAAATTACCGAAAATTACTACAGATTTAGGAAAGTTTTTCATTCAATTTCGTAATCAATCTTAAGGCTTTTGCGCATTGTTTGCATGTATGCCCAAATGCAGAGGCACCCATGCTTGCATCGGGCACGTCAATAAAAGGCAACAGCAGCCAATGAACGTCGAATAGTTCAATCGCCCCCTTCCCCTCCGCGGCTAACGGTAGATTTGGGGACCCCTGCAGACCTGAAATATTCGAATGTTTATGATTCTCTGCCCTTGGAATAACTAAACGTTAATTGCATTACAAATTTCACTTAAACCTTCAATTAATTTAAATAATATTCGTTTCAAATTCAAACTCTATTTATCATCCTAGTTTTTTGAACCTCAAAGAAGACAAACAATTCTATGGTTTGCTCATTATCTTTACAGTGGGCACAAAACTTGGCGACGTCTTTACGACATCGTTAAGACATTTTTACGACAACATTACTACATCCTATGTCCATGCCGTTAAGGTGTCTTGACGTTATCGTAAATAAGTCGTATGGTCCGACGATGTATTTACGATATCGCAAATACATCGAAACGACATAGACATAGGATATCGTAAAGATGTGGTAGATATGTCGTAAAAATGTCGTAAAGACGTCGCCAAATTTTGTGCTTACTGGGTTACTTATTTTTTGAAAAAAATTAAACGTCTTTATTGTGTTTTGCTTGAATTCTACTTGTAAATTTGGTCCAATAAAAATCTGTTGCTCTAGAAATTTTTCATTTTTAAATAAATCAGTATTTGTCTTCAGGCCTAAATTAACGACAAACAGAAAGTTTGAACCAAATTT
>NC_046658.1:135889496-135895459 GCF_010883055.1 Belonocnema kinseyi | reverse complement strand
AAAAATTTCCATGAGAATGGAAATAATGATACATAGAAAAATTTAATCGAGGAAGGCGATTGTGTAATATTTTTAACATTATTGAAACAATGAGAAGGTTCGTGAAATACTTTCCAATAGAACACGCCATCTTTACAAAGGTAAAGCATTTATAAGATATTTTTCAATCTATAAATGAATTTTTATTGACTGATTACGAATATGGCCATGAAAATAGAAAAAAAATCATGTTTCACATTAGAAATTTAAAAAACCATGTATTTATAAACAAAAATGTTATGCTAAAATTGTTTTTAAAAAAATGATATGGTTCCAAAAAAACCAATATGTAAAAAGACGGGTTTTGTGGGTTTTTGACGCTAATTATGACCTTCCTGTAGTTTTTTCATTGCAAATTGTTTCTAACAAATTAAATACTACTATATACTGACAAATAGAAGTTCAAATAAATTGCACCAACAATTTAGTATTATTTTCAACATTGCTTTTTCATGATAAAGATAGAAAGTTGCGGTTTTTTCCAAAAATGTCTACTTTTTGGCAAATTTTAAATTAGAGTGAGCTAACAGTTAATGGTGACAAACAATTGTGTACCAAATTTATTATGATCATCAATATAATCTATAAATAATGATAGAAATTGCAACTTTCTTCTGAATTTTTTAACTTTTTTTATTTTTTAATTAGAGTATTGTAAGAATAAATTCAAGATAACAAAATGTTTGTAATATTTTTCACTTAAATTAACTTACTAATTATATAAGCGAAGCAATAATAATTATTTAAAAACTTATGATTGTTAATAACTATCATCACCTATATTAACGCCAGATAGTTGCGGTTTTTTTCTGAAATTGTTAAATTTTTGTCTACGTTTCGCTTACCCAGTAAGGTAATAATAATTAATTCAAGGCAATCAAGATAGTTGTTTCAAAAATTTATTGAATAATTGTTTTTAAACATTGAGAAAAGAGATAAAATAATTCACTTAAAAAAAGCACAATACTATGTAAAAATGACTTTTGCTCAAGTAAATTTATTATTTGTTTATAACTAATAACTCAAAGAAAAACTACAAATTCCAGTATAAAACAACTTTCTAGAATTACTCTAAATAAAGATAGTTATAAATAATAATTAATTGTTTAAATAATAATGTTTGTTAAGTTGAATTAGTTATTACTTCCCTGAGTGAAAAGTGGACAAAGAGTTTTGAATTTCAGTAAAAGCATTAACTTCTTAGCACTTATTTAAAAAAAGATAGTTATAAACATTTATTGTAACTTGTTTAAGCAACTATGTATGTAAAATTGCATAATTTATTAAATTACAACGTAAAAACTGAGTAAAAAGTTGAACATTTTAGGAGGAATTCAAACTATCTAGCATTCACAAAGAAAAAAATAGTGAGAAACAGTAATAATTTGTTTAAATCATCATTTTTCGAAATTTAACTAATTTTTTACTTACTCTAAGTGAAAAGTAGACGAATTGTTAGATTTTCAGAAAAAACTCAACTTTCTAGCATTATTCAAATTAAACATTATAAACAACAATAATAAGTTGTTTAATCAAATAAGTCTGTTAACAGTAATTAATTATTAAATTTGCTTTGAATGAAAATTGGACAAAAAGTGAAAAATTGTTTGAAAAGCGTAACTTTCTAGCACTCTTTTAACAGAAACTTTCGAAACACAATAATAAATTGTTTAAATAATTTGTCAAAACATCCAGTTATGCTTATAAAGCAGTAATTTACGTATTGGAAACAATTTGAATTTTTTTTAAATATTAAACTTCACGGGGCTTGTGCCTCCTCTGAATATAATTTTTTTTTCGAAACAAAAACATAAATTATATTTTTTGTGTACACTAACAAACATCAGGGTTGTGTAAAAAATAAATTATGCATCAATTTCTGTTTATTCCTATAGAATTAAGTTTGCAAAGTGACCCACATGGAAATACTTGGAGCCCTTTGAATCCGGGCGCGAGCCCGAGCTCGAGCTCAAGATCACGCAGGCGTTATTCAGAAAAAGCGGCCATTGAATCTGCGTCAAGTAAGTAAATGTTTAAAATTTTCATCCTAATAAAGAGGTATTGGTTTTGCGTAAAATTAGGTTTTCATCAAATCTCCACGACGTAGGTCTACCTGAGTCAGGAAATACGATTTTTGCAAATGCTGTTGGCACGATAACTTTCGAAACACTGATCGGATTAAATCGAGGTATCGCACATTTTTTAAGCATAGTTCTGTTTTGAGCCAACGAAAATTCTTTTAAAAATAAAAAAATTGATTTTCCAGGAAAATTTAAAAACAAAAAAATTCAATTTTCGGAATTGTATTCTTATTATCACTCACACACTGGATAATTGTGTGTTTCATTAGAATGCTTCATTCTTCAATAGTTTCTATTATTAACGATTTTAAATTAAAGGGAAAAAGTATTGCAAATAAATAATAGACAATTATAAAAAGAGATATTTTGGGTTGCAGTCCTGTACAAAATTGCGAATTTTATCGAAGTTTCGTGAAAATTGCAGTTCATTTCTTTAGGTTTAACTCGAAAAGAGGAATCAGGTTACGTTGTTCTCATTTATACTCTCGATGATGCCTGCGATTGGTAAGATCGCCTCACTATGGGGACTGGTCGAACATGCTTGGCGATTCAAGTTTTTTTTTAATCCGGGGAGACGGAAAGTCAAATCAGATTGGTAATATTACCTTTGTGCCTTTGTTCCTTTAAACTTTAGCTCACCGCTCTCCCGGTTTCTCCAATATAGACTTTGCTACAAGAACAAGGGTTTTTGTACGATATTTTCGCAGGTGGTTTAAATATGGTTTGACTGTTGTGTTTATTGTGAATTCTTCCTACTTGTTCTGTGACACCTTGAAGGTAGGGTAGGATGTTGGATCCTACAGATCTTTCCTATCCTATCCTATCATATCCTATCAGATCTTTTGTAAACTAATACGTCCAAGAAAGGCAATTTTCTGTTTTGTTCAATTTCCATCGTAAACTGGACATTATAATGTAATCGATTGATGAAATCGGAAAACGTATTTAGATCATCTAGTCCATATCGCCAGATGTCACAAGTGTCTTTAGCGTTACGAAACCAAAATTCCGCTTTAAGCTTGGATCGGTTGAAGATTTTAGTTTCTAGATGTCTCATAAAGAAATTGCCTAAAAAAGTAAGATTGTGGATCCCATTGCTGCTCCTGATGTTTGTTCGTAGAATTAGTTATTGAAAGAGAAGTAGGTATTATTGAGAGAGTCTACTATCAAAGGTATGATCTTGGGAGGAAAATTTGTAAAAGAATTGATAATATCAATTGCATCATAGATTGGCACTTTTGTAAAGAGAGATACTATTCTGCGGCGAGGAAGCGTGCTAGGTTGTAAATTGGTGAGTTTATTGTGCTGACGATCTGTCTGAATGGAATGTTATTTTTGTAGATTTTTGGGATCTTGTAAAGTCTTAGAGAGATTAGATTAGTAGGTATTAAATTAGATATTATTTGGCTATCAATTTTAAAGTCTCTTTGAGGGGTTTTAGTTTTACTGGCTATTGTTTTTGTGGGGTCCTTTTTAAGTTTTTCGTATATATCCTTAGTTAGAAGGTCCATGATTCTGTTTTTAAAGTCCTCTTTATTCATTATTACTGTTGAGTTGCCTTTGCCTGCGGGCGATACTATGATGTCTTTATTCGGATTGAGTTCTTTTATTGCGGTTTTTTTCTTGTTTTGTTAAGCTTGAGGAGGGAATATGGGCTTAGCGTAAAATGTTGGCCGTCCTACGTTATACGTCATTTGCTTTTTCGAGTGAAAGAATATATATTGTGGATTCCAAATTTCTGAGGATTTCTTCTTTCGATATTTTCGAAGGAGCAGCTGCAAATTTAAGTCCTTCAGATAAAGCTGAAATTATTTCATTGCTGAGAGGATGGTCCAAGACGTTTTTACTGTGTCAGTTAATAGTGTTTGCCTCACTAGAAGGAATTTGTCCAATTTTAGTTTTTGTTTTCGAGTGTAAATATCTTTTATCTATTGGAATTGATCAAAATACATTTAGTCCAATGTAGACCAAACCTCAAACATGAGGGTGTTTGATAGGAAAAGGTGAAGTTTTATTACTTTTTCGAAGGTAGTGGGCAAGACAAATTTGGTATGTTGTATTCTTTCTTTTAACAGATGCGAACTTGTATTATACAGAATTGGTTTGGATTTGGATGTTCCTAAATTATTTGTTAGTCGTAAGAATTTTGGGACAATTTTGTTATCCCTGCACCGTTTCAAGTAAGCTAAGGATGTTAGTAGCTTACCTTGATAAGTCCACTAGTATTTCGTATTTATCATTAAAATTTTTATTTAAAACACTTTATTCCTACTTTAATTTAAAAATATCGATACTGGAAACTATTAAAGTATAAAGAATTTGAATAGAATGCATATCCAAACGAGGGATAGTAAAAATACGATGAAAAAAAGTTTTTATGAAAAATAACGATTAAATAATCATTAAATACCATAATCATATTAAATTTTAATCGCAAATGGAATGAAGAAATACTTTGATAAAAAAAATACGGATAGCGAGAATCGATCGCGCAGCTTTGCTTCGAAATACTCGAACGCCTGCTTGATGACCAGTTGGCACTTTAACTAGTTCTCGTTTTACAGCATAACTTCGAGTATGAAAAGGAACTTCCCCACAGGATCATATTTCCCAAATTTATATTGCATAGAAAAGAAAATTGGATACGAGACTTTAAAAAAGAATCAATTTAGAAAACCGGGCTCTAAATTAGGGTTCCATAGAATATGAAAAGTTCCCTCCGTGGCCATTCTCGCGGCAGCAATTCTTTTCTCTACAAGCCAGTGCAATGGTATTCGAGCAAAAAGTCAGCCTTGTCTTCATATTAATTTTACACTGTACAGTGTTAGCATACCGTAACCGCCTTCACCAAGGTAGCGATAGCTCTACACAGACAGGAAGATGTTCCGTGCGTCATCTATACCCTTCATACATCTATACCTATCTATACATCTATCCCCTTTCCAGAAAAGAGGTGAGCACGGCTAGCCCTTTGCCTCAAAAATATCTCTAGCGAGTGGGATGGCGGACTAGCAAACATGGTACTGATCTCTTTAGATGTCAGCTCTTTCCCGTCAAACTCTGAAGGAATACCTTTTATCATTACTTCCAAATATCAATCCATTGAGCTGCTCTTCTTCTGCATAAACTGTTTTCTCACCTGCCTTTCAAGCTCTGACCAGTCACACTAGAGTGCTGGGGTTTGGCAGCAAGCTTCTTTTCCAGACATAAAGCAGATTCCACCACAGCAGATCATACTTTAGCGTTCGAGAACACCTTATAAATAGCCAAAACTAGTTTTTTATTGTGTCTCTCACTGTCCTTGAGATTATACAGAATCACATTTTTGGTACGGACATCCTTTCGGAGCTGCAAAGCTTCTTCTTTCAGCAGTTTCAATTCGTTTTCCAAGTCTGCATCTTTTCTTTACCACATCATTATTCTATAATTTTAAAGATTCTTTTTTTATGTTATCAAAGTTTTAGGTTATCGAAGTATCCCCGTTTATGGAAGTTAACAGGTTTTTAAATCGCGTTACATCAACAGGAGTCGTACCAGGAGCACCCATTTTTGGTGAATCTCAATGTTTAATATACCGATAGTAACTAGGATAGTAACACAGTTTCAGTCACCAGTGAAACCCACTGGTTCATTTAATATAATTCCGTGACTAGTTTCATCAGGCAGGATCACTGGTTTTTGAGTACCGGTAGTCATTTGATCCTAGGCGTTGTATTTTGTTAGCGGGTAAGGTATGAGACTTACGAGGGTGGATTGATAAATTTCCGGCCTGACCAAGAAAAACAACGTTTTTAAGAATTTTTTTTTTTTATTTCTCAACATAATCTCCTCCAAGGCTGATAC
>NC_046658.1:135884967-135889396 GCF_010883055.1 Belonocnema kinseyi | reverse complement strand
AAGCTATCTAAGGATGGTACTATAGAACGCCACCTCAAGGTAGGCCTAGTGGCGCCATCTCTTGGTCAGGCCGGAAACTTATCAATCCACCCTCGTATCATTCATCATTATCGTATTTAAAATTTTCAAAATTATCTTTTGAAAACCCGTTCTTCATTCTCACAAAAATAAATGATTGACTAGCTGAAATCTGATGTAGTATTATATGTTGTACCTGATTGTGAGAAGCCCTTTATTTGTCAACGTTTTGCGTTGCTTAACCCTCAGAGAGTACACCTTGGGCTATAACACTTGGAGTGCACGGGGTGCATCGGATCCCACGTCAAAAAGTAGTGGATTCTGAAACACGCACTCAAAGTTGTGACTCCGCAGAGTATCAGGAATTCGTTTGATCTTACAGAAATACAATGCAATAGACTCAATAATCAAAATTTAACTTTGAGTTCACTTATTCATTAGAAGTTTCTGGTACTTTAACCTTTAGATAGTACATGGGGTCCAACGACCCCACGCTTCATTTCATCTGATTTTTTTCGTACTAAAATTTGCAATCCAGACTGCAAATTTTGCAATAAAAAATTAGAACAAACTTGGGATAAGGGCTACTGAAACCCCAGTACCGTGTAAGGGATAAGGCGAAGCGGTAACTTCCTCCGATCAGTTTGCTGAACACTACTCTTAGAAATACTTTTTTTACATTTTTTAGAAACAAAATGTTAAATTGTATGATTTTAAAATTTTTTATGGTTACTGATTGTTTATTCTGGTTTCACAGATCGATTGTTCATTGTATATCATTAATTTTTTTTATTTATGAATTTATATCTTTGTACGTACAGTTCAATATCTTTTTGATTCATTTTACAATCTTTCTTTGTTTTTTATAATAAAAGAAAGAGCGATTTCTAGCATTATTTCTAGATAGCATTATTGATTAAAATAATAAATTGTTCAAAAAATGACGTTCAAATTAATGATTTCTATAGGCTTTTACCCGTAGAACCTGAATCTGGAGACGGAAGTGAAGAAGTGGCTCCAATTTTCGAGAAAAACGGAGTCTAAAGTTCTCAAACCGTATTTTTGGCCATATTTAAGGTTGTGTAAAAACGTAACGCGAGCTAATAGAAGCTTCTATGATGAATGATATGGAAGCTTGGTTCTTGCGCTTTCGAAATAAAAAACAAATAAACAGTTTTTTTTTGTTTTTTGGTTTTTACTTCAAAATGGTAAGATCCAAGCTTTGATTTCATCCATCTTAGAAGTTTTTCTTAGCTCACGCGACCTCTTTACGCGACCTAAAAAATGCCCAAAAATACGTATTTTGAGACTTTTAAACCCGTTTTTTACGAAAACTAGAGCTAATCTTCTACTTCTGTCTCTGGATTCAGATCCTAAGGAAAAACCCTATCGAAATCAGTTATCATTGGTCAAGTGCTACAAAAAAAAGTTAGAAAATTTCGGAGAATGTAATTACTGCCAAAAACCTGCGCCCTAATTTTTTCATGTTTAGGGTTTCCTTGGGACACTATAAAACAGACCTATAGAAATGACTGAAATAAAATTTTATTCGTATTCTATGGCAATTTTGAGTTTCAACCCTATTTATCTATTATTTACAATCCTCAATAAAATTTACAGAATTCAATTATTTTAAATGATTTTTTTATTAATGTAATAATTACAATTCTGAATAAAATTTACCATGAAGACTTCTTTTCTTATGGGAAATACATGGTTTCACCAGTGTGAGTATAGAAAATAAAAAATCCATCAAAATTTTTTTTTTGTCCAAACAGATTCAAGTTTTCACAGTCACACATCTGGAAGTTCTTGGAACTCGGGCTCAAGTTCGAGCTCAGGAAGAAACAGGCATATTTCGGATCAAATAGCCGCTGAATCTTTGATAGGTAAGTAAATGTTTTTAAATTTTCATTCTAATGAAGAGATATTGGTTTCATTAAAATTTGACTTTGTCGATTATCATGAAATTTTTCACGTTTATCGATTGCAAATGCTTTCAAAAAAATAAGGAACTTTATTTCGCAGAAAAAACAATACAAATAAACAAATTCAATTTCGGAAAAAAGTACATGAGGTATAATTAGGTGTTCAATAGAAATAATGTTTGTGTTATCATTCTAAAAGTTTCAATCAATTTTGCAACTAATACATTTGAATGTGATACAAAATAACCTTACAAGGGTCACTACTTAAGAATTTAACAATTAACTTTAATAATCTCACCATAATTCCTACCATGGAAATGTGAGACTTTTAAACATTCGATTAGAAGAAGTGAATTTCAAGAAGCCTTATAAAGAATTTTTAAACAGTTTACTTTTTGAGGCCTTTAAAATCAATTAAAAAGCGTAAAACAACCTTTATCGACAGTTTAGTGGAATCCTTCTTTAAATTGTTATTAACAGAGTTACAAAGCATAAAAGAAAGAATCATATATGAATTATTTATCAAAACTTTATTAACTGGAAATTTAACTATTTAATTTTTGTTTATAAATTTGTCTCTTTTTGTTGAAAATTCAAAAATTTGCCCAGTGGGCACAAAATTTGGCGACGTCTTTACGACATCGTTACGACATATTTACGACAATTTTACGACATCTTATGTCCATTTCGTTTCGGTGTCTTTGCGATATCGTAAAGACATCGTCAGATCATACAACTTATTTACGACATCGTAAAGACACCTTAACGGCATAGACATAGGATGTCGTAAAGTTGTCGTAACGATGTCATGACGATGTCGTAAAGACGTCGCTAAACTTTGTGTCGAAAATTCGTGTTTTTTGTACAAAATTATTATTAATAATTTTTTGTCAAAAATTAATTTGTTGCAAATAAAAGGTATGTTGCACTTTTTGATTCACAACACTATTTTTTAGATGATAATTAATTTTTGGAAAATAAAAATCTTGTTATTTTATTTTTGATAGATAATCTACTGATTCTGTTGAAAAATCAAGTATCAAGTGTAGAAAATATAAAAAAAAATGAAAGCACGACTGTAAGACATTCTTTCAGTAGACAATAAGTTCGTATTTTTTAATTTTCAAACTGCGTCAGAGACACTGACCACTGTTTAAAATAATAACTTTTTTCTTTTCAAACTAAATGACTTTTTATAAATTACAACCAAATAAACAGGAACAGTCGAAACCTAAAACAAAGATTACTTAAATTACGACTCATATTGAATATTTCTATGGTTGAACTGGACGAAACGTGCGAAAGCAGACTAGCGAGTTCGCACTAGCTACAGCCCATATCGTCGGGAGTCAAACTCAAGGTCATGAGACGTATCTTTTAAACAAAGAGTCCTACGAAGAAAATAAACATATTTTCGTACTCTATAATTGAATAAGTGAAACATTAAAATTTGATTAAAAATTTTCGACCAGAATAAGGGTTTGATACTTTAGATACCACGTCAGACGGATATATAGGGTGTTCCTTTGTTACAAATACTAACTCAATTTTAAAATACACCAAACTCTCGCTTCGAGTCAAGTGTTGAGGGTTTCCTTCAAATGGCCTCGGACTTATTGCGAGGGGACATGACCGTAAACAGTGAGGGCCGACAAGCGATCGTGATAACCTAAAAGTGGAAGGTAACGCTACACTTTCAACCCAAAACATAAATTTCATAAAATAACAACTCCGACTATTATAAATGAGATCCTGACCATAACCCAAAATGAGGCCACCGTTCCATAAATAATTTATAGATCGATACTTCGTGGTAGAGGTTTCGTTAAAAAAATATAGAAACTCCAACGAATAACAATAGGTTAGACAAGAGCCTCCATTCAAGGAAATTAAGTAAATTCCTAATCGAACTTTTGACAAAACAACGAATATATTCTTCTGAGATAAGAAAAATGTACCCAAAATAGGCGCGCTAGTCCCATGAGTCTCATAACATGATTCTCATAACAGACAGTCGCACAGTGGGGTGAAATCGGAAAAAGAGGTTCAAAATGACATTTAGAACGCAATTATGCACCGATTTTAGAATTTTTTTTTTTAATTCAGAACTAAATTTTTCAGAAAATGGTCAGAGTAGATTTTTTATTTTTTTGTTTATTTAATTTTTATTTTAATGCAAACATCGAAAAAAATGTCGATTTTTCTAATTTCATTTTTTATCTTCTAGACAAAATTTTTCTTATACTTCTCGTCCTTTGAATTTAGTGCACAGGGGTATAAGAAATATAAAAAAAAACTTAACTTGTATAGTTAATTGTTATAAACAAATTGTATTAACAAATACTCGACATTAAGGGTTATTCGGCTTCATCGTATATTTGTGCTCTGAAATCGCTTGCTTTCATTATGAGGATGATACGTGAATATTTAAATTTAACATTAAATGTTATTTGTTTATTTTATAAACAAATTATATAAACAAA
>NC_046658.1:135865663-135884867 GCF_010883055.1 Belonocnema kinseyi | reverse complement strand
ATTTGTTCTTATATAACTCAGTATGGTTTTAGACAAATCTGCATCACTTTCCTTGAAATTTTCGATCGAAATATTGCATAATACTCTAATGGGCACCTCAACCTTACGAGTTGAGTGTTCAATACGAAATGAAGACAAATCAGCTGTGACCAAGTGTATTCTTTATTGCGCATGCGCATGTAACCTGTGGCACCATCTGTTGGCATGACGCACAACCTGACGCTTCTCAAATATTATTTAAAAAGCGGTTTATTTTCGCTTAAAATCGACCAAAGTGTGCATTTGTTTATATAATTTATTTATAAAATAAACTACTATTGCTGGTTTGTAAATTTTTTTTTAGAAAACATCATTGTAAATATGATTTCAGCAAGGTGAGAGGAAAAACCGATTAATTTTTGTTTAAAAACGTCCAAAATGTGAATTTGTTTATTTAATATGTTTATAAAATGAACGAATATTTATGGGTGGCAAATTTTTTTTCGAAAAAATCACTGCCAACATAATTGCAATACAATAGGAAGAAAAAACGGTTCCTTTTCGCCTAAAAACGGCCAAAATGTGCATTTGTTTATATAATTTGTTTATAAATAAACAAATATTGATAGGTGGCAAATTTTTTTTCAGAAAACATCACTGGCAACATAATTGCAACAAGGTAGAAAGAAAAAATGGTTTCTTTTCGCCTAAAAACGGCCAAAATGTAAATTTGTTTATAAAATAAACAAATAACATTTAACGTTAAATTTAAATATTCACGTATCATCCTCACAATGAAAGCAAGCGATTTCAGAGCAGAAATATACGTTGAAGCCGAATAACCCTTAATGTCGAGTATTTGTTAATACAATTTTTTTATAACACTTAACTATGCAAGTTAAGAATTTTTTTACATTTCTAATACCCCTGTGCACTAAATTCAAGGGACGAGAAGTATAAGAAAAATTTTGTCTAGAAGATAAAAAATGAAATTAGAAAAATCGACATTTTTTTCGATGTTTGCATTAAAATAAAAATTAAATAAACAAAAAAAAATCTACTCTTACCATTTTCTGAAAAATTTAGTTCTGAATTTTTCAAAAAAAAAAATTCTAAAATCGGTGCATAATTGCGTTCTAAATGTCATTTTGAATCTCGTTTTCCGATTTCACCCCACTGTGAGTCGGTTTAATTTCATTTGAAAATAAATGTATAAGAACCTGGCGTTGAGGGGCTGTACACTGAGTAATTCTTTTAGCTACTACCTCAAATCGAGCATGGGAATCCTTCTGGGATTAAGTAGTAGTCTCTAGCGATCTCTGAGTATTCTTTGAGTAGTCGCTAGTAGTCGAGTAATAGTATGGGTAGTATTCGAGAAACCGAGCTAATGGTCCCAGCCGTCCCAACAGTCTGATTAGGTTCGGATATGCGCACCGAGACGTGCGTAAGAGACTTAGCCAGTCACGGTGTGCCCACTCCTATAGGAAAAGTGGCGAAAGAATTGTAGTAATAGCTAAATCTCCCAGATAACGCTCGTGTGAGTTCAGAATTAAAAATGAATTTAAGCAGACAATAGAAGTTCTATCTTCTGCTCACGTCTACTCAGGTTCACTGTAACTGCAAGAATTGTATTTTTCTTTTTGCGTGATGAACTTGGATTAACAATGGATTTTCACCGAAAACACAAACTAAAAATGGAACCAAATCAAATCGATCATCGAACAAATGCAATCAAATGTTAAAGCCTTTTGGAATCGTTCTATGATAGAACGAACAATCAAATATTGAAGTCTGTTGGAATCGTTCTATGATAGATCGATTACAACAGAAATAAACATTTCATTGTATTTGATCGATAATAGAGTTTATTTTGTTCAATTTTAGGTTTGTTTTATTGATTATTAGTATTCATGTATTTATTTCAGAAAGAAAAGTCAACATAACCTACAAATTAATATGAGAAGGGAAGGGGGTCGTTACTGTAGACAATAGTTCTTGATATGTCCCCTAGGTAGCGCTGATCTTGCACTTTGCCACAATCTATAAGTACCCCCTCTAAATACATGGGAGGGGGCACACCGTGTAGCCAGTTGAGGTCCCGCATTTGCATGAGCATTTGCATATATCTATAGACTGCTAACGAGATATTTGTATTGTTAATTATACATTTTATGAAATTAACGTAGCGAATCATAACAGTAGTTTCGAAGCCAAAATGTTGAATTTTTAATTAGACTATATCAAGTTTCAACTTGAAACAAGAATGGTTTTGTTATTTTCATTCATTCTGTCGAATTTTTAAAACTTTAACTAACGTAAAAAGAAAGCGGTTAGAAACACAAAATAAACGAATAAGTGAATACAATTAACAACACTTTTAAATGTCTAAAGATTCGTTTTTTTAAATTAACATTCTTTAATCGTATATAAAGACTTCACAATTAAAATAGTTAGTAATAAAATATTGAATTAATTGTCAAACTCAGAACGTAAATATTTAAAAAAATTTTATTATTTAGCATTGGAATTTTGTATTCATTAGACGATTTAAGAATCACATTTATTAACATTTAACATTTAACAACAATTTAACAATCAACATTTAAAAATCAAACCTGACGAACTTTATCTAATTCCATTTGAAAGCAACTGAAATACCCAGTGTTTTTGAAAACGAAGCGGGTTATAAACAAAATACGAAGGCTAAATTGTTCTTTGGAAAAGCTGCTGAAAAGAAATCTCCTTCATAATTTTCAATATTGCTTTATTTTTTTCAAAAACTTGATTACTTTACTTCGTTATAAATTTATTTTTTCTTTTTCCTGTTCTCGATAAAATTATTTTCAGCAGAAAAGCAAAAAAATATGCTCATCCTCAAATGTTTTTAACACTTAAAAATTTTCCACATTGGCTGATAGCATTTTTACAATAATAAAATATCTTTAGATAATTAAAAAAAACATTTTGTCTATTCTGATTTTGTCGATGGTATAAAAGAGCAAAAACTTATGTTTACCTGTTAAAGTAAAAGAATCAACATTTGCAATGAAACGAAGTGAGAATGAACATTATTACGGATAACTTTTTGCAGTAATTATTCGTACCTTTAGCTTGAATTCATCTCAATAAACCCGTGTAAAAGTGTTTATTCACTTTTACATTACCTTTTCTTTTCATCCAAAAATAAAATATCTGCATTTTCTTTCCTATTTTTATGAATATAACGTCTGCATTTTTCTACCTAATATGAATATAATATTATACTCTTCTTAAAGAATGAAGTATTTTTAAGTAGTATGACGAATAGTCACGGTGATCACGGAGTAGTTTTTTTTTGTTGTTGTTAAAGGAGCAAAAACTGAGAAATGCTCATGCAATAACCACATTCGAACTTTGGGGACAATGCGCCCAATATGTGCACATCACATATTTATACGTAACGTACGTACACGTGATATGCATGCATGGGTGCATAGTCCACAAGGAACGAAGGTGAGTGTGGGACTTACCAAATGGGACCTATCCACTAAACCTTAACTCCTTTTCCTGCCAACTGAGGACTCCGGAACCGCTTATCGCATTACATCAGCGTTCAGGGTTATAGGCTAGTAAGCCGAGCTTCGGTTTCCTACATTATTTGCCTGTTTGGCATTCATCGGCTCTTCTCTCTGCCCATGCAAGATGCTTGAATCGTACTCAGTAGTACAGAGCTACCGCACTTCGGGCTCGTTGGCTTTTAGCATCCTGCTTGGGCGTTTTTTTTAGCTTAGACGTCCGGGAGGCTTCTTTGACAAAGCTTCAGGGGGACCCCTGAAGGCCAAGCACCACATTGTCCCCGGAAGATGGTCTGTCCGGGGCCTCTCCTGTTTTGCGGCACAGAGATAGCACTGCGGCGTGCTTTCCCAAGCCTTAGCCCTATAATCCTCTTTGCTACATCTCCAACATGCTTTCGTTCGGCCGGGTCCCTCACAACCGGCTGCAATGTGGCTGAAACCTAGGCAGCGACAGCAGCGTACCCTCTCCGTCTTCTTTTGTACGAGAAAGGACATCCACCCTATCTTCAGGTAATCACGGAATAGTACCTTCAGCGGTCTTTGCAGTAGTCTGTTAGTCTCGTTAAGTAGTTCGGCAGTAGTCGGATATCTGAGTCCCGGAATACTCAGTGAACAGCCCCTCGCCTGGCGATATTTTTCAAAGTATATCAATATTGAAAATCGTAGCAGAATAAGAAACAATAACTTAAACTTTCAAGATACCAACGACAGCGAAACCTTTAAGGACAGTAATACAATCAAACCTCGTCTATTGCAACTCCTTTGAAACGTAAATATCTCGTTTATTGCAACTCGAGAAGGGACACTATCACTCCACGTATCCGTAAGGTCGTCTCACCATACATTCCCGCTTCCGCGCTGTCATTTTCTATACAGAACATGGGATCATCAGTGGTGACAGTTGGAGAAATTGCGATGGAGAAGTATCTTAGATTACAATAAACGTGGTTTGCAATAAACGAGTCTTGCAATAAACGAGGTATCACTGTAACTCAATTTGAAAACATATCACGTATACTCTCGACAACAAATAACGGATCAAGCAGATGTTCACAAATACACATTAATAATCTAAAAATAGTTACGAATCCGACAATCACTTAGATGCACTTTTAATTGAGGTTGCTAAAAATTGGTGTTCAATGAACATAAACTCTTGGAGAACCAAGAGTTTTTGTAGCAATGCACTTCGACAAAATTTACTTTTACTCGGCCACAATCATTATCTAAAATTCTCAAAGAAAAAGTGTACAATAATAGTAATTTTAATTCAAATATTTGTAACTTTTTTACTATCGCGCACGTGTTACGTAGAATTGATTTTACCACATATATATAGTTGTTTCTTTTGCTATGATATGTATTCCTTCTTTTTTTCATTATTGTATATCGACGATAAACTTTTTTCATATTATCCTCACTTTAAGGCGAAGTCTGAGAAGGCAAAATAAAACAGTCTAGAATAAACACGCGACGATGAAAAATTGTGCTCTAGTTCTTCGAACTAAATAAATGTTAAACAAACCGACTGCTATATTCAGCATTTTTATTTAAAGTTAAGGGAGATTTTGAAATAGTTTATTATATTATTGCAAACTTTATGTCTAAAATGAACATAATATAAGCTACTAAACTTTCTAAACAAAGGTACCGTACTCATAACGTTTATATCAGGTCCTCTAACATCCGACCCCCAAATCAGGTCAGGTACCAGAAAGTAATTTTCACATACTGCATGCTTATGATTTAACACAATTTCATTCCTTATAATGGCTTTTTGCCACAGCTCAATTATTGCCGGTTTTTTTGGTACAAAGAACATGTGAAATTTCTGTTAGAATTTGTCATAAAGTATCTCGCAAACTAATCGTTTTTTAATTACTTTTCTGAACTCTGCAATTTTTATCAACAGAAATTTCAGATTAACTGACCGCGGCGCCAACTGTTGAATTAGTTTCACCGCCATTTCCGCTCTAGATCGTAAGAGAACAGAAAAGTGGGACGATGCATGGGGCTAGATAAAAAACACAAAATACAATTCTTACATGTACTTTAAATAAAATTTCAAAATACTCGAATGTATTTTGTATTTCATATATCTCTTATACAATTTTTGTGAAATACTTCCCAACTCTCGGGAAATAAAGGATAAGGATCAATGCTAAAGAGAATATGATAAGATAGGACAGGAAATGAGTAATAAAGGATAAGATAGGACAGGAAATGAGTAATAAAGAAAGAAGATTGAGGGGTTACTGATGGGGCAAGTAGCGAGATTTGAACTATTTATTTAATGTCTTAACAGTCTATAAAACCATTTTTGTCTGCTTCTTGACAACCTAAATAAGCATATTATTCGTTGCCTAAAAAAACTTTGAATTAAAAATAAGTGATTCTTAAACGCTATGTTTTTAAATTATGCACACGTAAAGCATTGGAAATTAAAGTTGTTTCATTTCATCCTTTCATCTTTCAATTTTTTTATCATTCACCTTTCAATTTAAACGTCAAATTTCAACTTTTTGGTTTTCATCAAATCTCTACTTTTGGAGGCCTCTGAAGTCAGAAAAAAACGATTCTTATGAAGCTGTCTGTCTGTAGTCTGTATCGTGTTTGCACGATAAAAGCCATAAAAGATTATCGTAACAACTTTTCCAATTTTCTCGATAATTTTAATTTTAATCAGGCACAAAATAATGAAAAATCCAAAATTTCATGTTAAGGTCAAGCTATGCAAGATACCATTATATAGGACGATTAGTTTTGGTTTTTAGTCATAAAAAACAACATTGAGAATAAAAAAAGAACATCTTTGGGCTAACAACACAAGTTGCAAAAAAACACTTGGACAACACTTCTTTATCCAAGAAAGACATACAAACTTTGAATAATTTTTTTTTGGTTCTATTGCTAGTTTGTGTTTGATTCGTAAAAAACTATATTAAAAATAAAAAACGTATAATATTAGAGAAACAACAAAGGCTATGGAAAAAATAAAGACAAAAGTTGCTTTTCCCAAAAATAGCAAAAAGTATTTAAAATTTGTCATAAGTATTTTATGATAGGACATTTAATTAGTTTCTTATTTATCATTTTTGGGTAGGACTAGTAGATCTTCTTTCAATCGTAAAAAATAAGATTAAAAATGAAAAAATAAGATTTTCGGAAAAACGACACAAGTTATAGAATTTGGTTATACAAATATATTAAAAATATAAAAAAATACCCTCTTGGAAAAGGGCACAAGCTACAATAACATTTTATTTAACAAAATTTTTTACCTAACTTTGCTAGAACATGTATTTTAATTATGAATAGTAACAAATGAAATAAAAAATAAACATATTAAATATATGGAAAACAGACACAAGTTTGAATAAAATGTTTAATAATAATTTTTATTTTAAGACAAATACTAAAGATAAGAATTACAAATAAAATTCGTAGTTTATTTTGCAACATTTAAAAGAAGCCCCAGGCCGACGTACAGAAGTAAATATTTAATACATTTGATATAATAGAGTTGAACATAATGTAGAAAAGTTCGCATTTTCGACGAAATAGAGTGCCAAGTACAAGATACGTGATGAGAATGTGTTCGTTATATCCGAAGAAGCTTTAACAAAAGAGAATTCACCATCTTCGCAAGAAAGTGGTCGATGCTTTGGCCTTTAATTTTAAAAGGCTTGCGCATAAATGTGAGTTAAATACGAAGACCACACACATAGCGCGAGACAATTATATTATCGAACTTGAAGCGTGAGAAGTAACAGTCGTGCGCGATGAGAATTTTCACTCGAAGCGGGTAGATTTTTCATATTACAAATCTGTGTTGTTTTACAGATTTGAATAAAATGCCTCAGGGATCAGTTTTAACTTTACCACCACTGGGATTTCAACCTGTTCAACGAGATAAGGCACATGGCGAATCATCGAATGCAGTGCATCAGATTTTAGGTTCACGTGTACCAGCTCGGGGATTAGTGCCTATGCAACGAAAGCGAATTCTCGGCAGACGAACGATGACTGTCGCTTTCGGATTTACCCTAATTGAAGTGTGGATAGATGGACACTCAAGAGTGCAAGATGTTTACATGAAAGGTGGTTATTATGTTCTACCTGAATATTATGAACATAATGATTTGTTAATCCGGCACGCTAATTGTGACGGCGTAAATTTCATAGCATATATATCTGCGACCGGAAAACTTCTAGGAGTCACACCACAAATTTTGGCAGGTATGTTAATATGGGATGTGATCTTTGGAACAATTTGAAACTGTGACATACCAAGTTTGCATCTTTCCTATACTACAATTAGGTAACAATAGCAAATTATTTCTTTTGTAATCTTAAAATGTTTTATTGAAATAATCTAGAACTATACTTAGGCTACATTACATTGAAAAATGTCTAATGTCACTGAATATGATTCTGCTCAAAATATTTAGCTGTTTCACTACACCAACTTCAAAATTTTCCACGAGGGTTTACTGAAACTAGAAGGAATTCGACGCTTGTCTTGAACTTTCCCTCTCATGTTACTTCCTTCCTATTTTTGTGAAAAATTTCTGATTGCATTAAATCTCATTTCACTCACAATATTAAACTGTTTCACTGCTGCAACTCTAAAACTATTTACATGTGTGTACTAACACTATCATGACTTAGACGCTTGACGCCGTGATTGTATGATATTCTGCTCCTTCTTCTCCATTCACAATGGTTACAGCACATGCGCGCTTCACTCAGCTGCGCGGTCAGTAGCCGCGCATCAAAGTTCCATACTTATGTGGGATATTCAATAGTATGAAAAAATTGCCAGACTGTCGTATGGGAAAATCGCGAATATTTTTTACAGTGCATTTTTGAACACATGCTTAAAGTTTCAGAAGCATTCGGACTTGGTATGCTCGAGCGCGTTTGTAAGAAAAGCGTGAAAATGTAAAAAATTTATTGGATTCACAACAAGTAATTTAATAGTAACTCATAAATCCAATGTTCCAAGACAATTATTAAGTATGCATTAAAATTTAATATTATATGTTCATATCATCGATTTAATTGCAAATTCAACTGTTGAGTAATAAATGTTTATTTAGAATTCATCTTAATTCAAGGTAATGCATAAATAGCAAAAAGTATTAAACATCTTCAATAATTTTTTGGTTGCAAATTTTATTATTTGGTTGAAAATTGTATGCACTGAAAAATCTGTTTTTAATAATATTTCAACAATTTTGCAAGAAATTCGTCTTTTTGGTTCAAAAATGTATCATTTCAATTATAAATTTCATCTTGTAGAAATTTGATCTTTTTTGGATAAAAGTCGAAAAGTTTGGGTGAAAATTTTTTCTTTTTTTTAATGAATTCAATTTTTTTTAAATTAGGAATAAAACATTTTTTTATTAAAATATCAACTATTATATTTTTTTATAAGAAGTTATCTTTTTTGGTAGAAAATTAGTCTTTTTCATTTTAAAATTCAAGAATTTGTTAGAAAATTAAAATGTTAGGTTAACCATAAAAAGTGAATTCTCATCAAAAAATTTAATAGCTGATATTTTAAAAAACAAAAAAAAAACATTTTAATGGCAAATTGAAAGCAGTCGAATTGACTCAAAAAAACAACGAACTTTTAATCAAACTGTTGAAGCTTGAACTTAAACAGATTACTTTTCTACCACAGTTGCATTTTTGTTGAAGAAAGATGAATGTAATACTTAAAAAAAAACATTTTTCAAACAAAAAGAAGAATTTTCAAGAAAATATGAAAATATTAATCAAAAAAGATTTTTCAGTCAACAAAGTACAAATTTTGAACGAAACTGTTGAATTTCCAAGTCAAAAAGATGGGTTTTCTTCAAAACATATTTACCTCATCAAATTTTATACGTTAGAATAACTAGTTTGACGGACAGCTGCCATATATACTGTTTTTGCATATAATTTACAGCTAATTAAAACTCACGTAAACGATAATAAACTACAAGCTCTTCAAGAATACCAAAAATTAAATTATAATTTTATTGTTTAATACAACTCATATAAGAAATTATTATTGACCAATTAAAAAAAATTTCTAAAATTTGACCGAAATCGTTCTCAGGTGATCATTCATGGAGTGACTCTGCTTTAAAAGAAAGTTGCGTAAACGACACGAAATTGAACAAAAGAATATCTTCGGTATGTAAACAATAGAAAACATGAAACTGCTGAGTTATGCCTAATCTTGAGACATTACGGGATTAGTATTAATGTATAAAATACATACACAAACCTGCGAATTCCATTAAGTTGTTTCTAATAAAAAGTATTTCTTTCAGCATATTAGAATACGCAGATGCTTAAAGTACCTTATTTCGAATCACTAATAACAAACCAAACATTACTGGAAACGGGTAGTGTCAAACTGAACGGTAAAATGCAATGCATCAAATGACTAGACAGCTCAGCCAGTTGATATTAGAGGATTCTTCTTATTGGAAGGTATTCTGTAGTGCAGTCACTTGATCAATCGTTATTTGCTACCAGATTGTTTGCTACCGTTTGGAACTGAATATTCGGAGCGAAAAGAACCGACAATTCGAAAAATCACTAAAATGGCCACCCTGCTTGGAAAGAGTGACGGTAACAGTGTTCCCAATTGTGGCAACTTTTTAAACTG
This sequence comes from Belonocnema kinseyi, assembly GCF_010883055.1. NCBI lineage: Eukaryota > Metazoa > Arthropoda > Insecta > Hymenoptera > Cynipidae > Belonocnema > Belonocnema kinseyi. The sequence goes on along the minus strand of NC_046658.1, from coordinate 135,874,667 downwards.
CGCTTGCGTCGCGCCGACGACCTGATTCGCCACTGTTAGCGCGCTGATTTCGATTTCTATGAATACTTAGATTTAATATTTATGACAAATTATGATTGAAAAATGAATACAAAGTAATTCCTATTCCCAAATTATAATTCTCAAATAACAGATGGTCAAATCTTTGAGACATTTCCGATTCTGTTAATTTGTTTTCGGAAATTGTACAGTATAACGTAACAATCTAACATTGAAACAAATAAATTTTAATACGAATCCGGAAGATAAAATATTTTTTTCGATATAAGAAGTTTGGTGTGGTTTTCAAAAGTTATTTTTTCGAATTGTAAACTCTTAAAATATACAAAAGGAAAGTTGAGCGTTCAGTGATTTAACTTCGAATCGTTCGGTCTTCAATTCTCAAATTGACTTTTAATCTTTTAAGGCCATGTGATGAGAGGGCAACGTGACTAGATTCCTACCTTACCGACACTTTTTATTTCCTAACTTATTTTTAAACGAAGCGCCACATCAAGTGAAAAATTCGGCATAATAAATAAAGAGCACTGAGAAAGGTGGGTCAGGTAAATTATAATAATTATGACAAAAATAAAATAAATGTATTTACAAAAATTTTTTTATTATTACAAAAATTAAGGATCAGACTCACCTTTCTTGGTGCTTCTTATTTATTATCAAAAATTCTCGGCTTGATATGGCGCTCCGTGTGAAAATTAGTTAGGAAATAAGAAAAGTATCGGTAAGGTAGGAATATGGTCACGTTACCTGCTAATCACATGGCCTTAATGTAGTATACTATTGCTTATCAGAGCTATAGTAGACCGCCCCCAACTTGAATAATTAGGAAACGCGGTTGAAATGGAATTTTAAATAAAAAGAAAGTCTCAGTATAATAAACTGAAAGTATAGTTAAATAAATATTCAATTTTTTCACATACATGTTTCGCAAAATCTTATAAATAGTTTATATCACATATGCGTATGCCTCCGATAATACGGACTACCCTGGCGCTACAGCTCGGATAAGAATGGTCAGCTATTTTTATTCCAACCTCGGATACTCGCGAACTCGGATGAGTCAGGCTCGTATAAGCGAGGTTTTACTGTATTCACAAATCTTTCTTCTCTTTTTAAGGTGAAGCATCGCTGACTCCTACTCCAACAGAATGGTACATATATTATTCGCAAAGAATTTTTAAGTTAGCGGTAGATCCGACGATAAAGACTGTGACAGCACTACGGCTTCATGATAGTGACCGCCAGTATTTTTCTAGAGGAGGTTCAACCGAAGATGCTTATGCAGCTTGCATAGAATTTATTGTGCATGTGGATAAGGATGATAAAATTACGTCAGCTTTAATTGCACGTCCATATGTTTATAGGTACGGATAAATTATTCTATAGACAAGATAAACAACAAATTTGTAAAAATTGTACAACATTTTTGTCATGTATATCCCCTAATAAATTCATGATAAAACAAAAAATAATCTTATCCTAATACTCTTACAATACTCTTAGACTGTGTGGGTTTTGGATATTAAAAGTAAATCTTTATATGTTTATATGTGTTCAATTGTGTACACCCACTATCACATTTCATTCAGAAAACAAAATATGAAAAACTAATTGCTTATTAAATATTAGGCATTAATTTTTGCTTTATGGACAGAATAAATTTATATATTAACTTTTAGTTGAACCAAGCGTTTCCGCGCACAATGATGGCCCTATTCAGTCGTTAATTTTTATTCTGGAAAAGACGTTTACTAATTTTTGTTCATTAGAAACGCAGTGTAGGAATCTACTATAAGGAAGGAAGTTATTTTAAATTTGGTTTAGCATAGTCTTAAATGTCTTTGGTAATGTTCGCATTAAATTAAAAAATGTGTGTTGCCCTTACAATAATTGGAGAGAATAGTAAAACTTTCTAATATAATCTACAAACAATAATTGTGTTGTCCTTATAATAATTTGAGAAACTAATCAAATTTGCAATACCACAAATTTCAAGTGAAATAAATTCAAATAAATTAAAAATTTCTTTTGCTAAGCTATCTTTTTTTTTAATGAAATTGTTATTGTTTGAAATTTTATAACAGGTTTGAATTAGGAAGCTGAATATGTTTATATTGGAAATACCTTCAACTTCTAAAATTATAAGTTAATTTTTTTAAACGATTCAAAATTTCAAGATTTTATTATAAAGTCTTTAAAAATCTAAAGGTTATTTCTCTGTTTTTTCTAAATTTAAAACTTTTCTAACAAAAAATCATTTTCGATTTTCCTATGATTCTTATGAAAATGTTTTTCAATTCTTTTGAAGCTGTTCACAGTTCTTAAAAAAACTTCTAAGATTCTGGTTCGAAACCTTTTAAAAAACTATAATTTGTTACTTATTGTGATTATAACCGGATTTCGTTTGAATTATTTCAAATGATTTCGAAATTTAAATTATTTTTCAATCTGTTTTGAAAGGTCAAAATATCTCTTTAAGTCACTCGAATGATTCCGAGGAATAATAGGTGCTCAGTATTTATATATACATTAAATTTTAACAATTTTACTCAAAAATTTAAATTCTTTAAATAGAATACTTAAAAGCGTAACGTTCAAAGCTTACTTTTTATTGTTCAGTTCTGTATATTTTATTTTTAAATACTGATTTTAAATGAGCAGTTAAATATTTCCAAACGAAAATCAATCCGGAGTTATCGGCAATCTAATAGACAGAGACCTTTATCGTTTTGTAACACCAATGCACTGATATTTGGCCTCTAAAAATATTCAATTAATTTTTCTGGCATTTTTAATTAATATTTCATGATAAAGATTAGTTGCGAAATAGTAGTCCTCTACATATCGGCGATCTAATGGGCAGAGACCTTTATCCTCTTATAACATCAAAGCACTAAAAATATTATGTCTAATTAAACCAGTCTAACTGAAACTCTGTTGCAATAAATGTGTTTCAAAATTTTAAAAGTTGCTGTTTGAGAATAAGATATATAAAAAAGACATTCACGTGTTTTTTTCTTGATGGCGATCGACTAATGCGAATCACTGATAGGCTGCAACCGTCCTATGCAAAATAAAATTCGCTAATTAAATTACGCTTCTACTATTTCTTATTCTTTTTTAGCAACACAAGTTCATAAACAGCTTTCTTTTTTTTTTACAAAAAATGATTATCATTTGTAAGCTTGAAACGTCTATTCCGCAGAGGCTAGTGCTATAACGCACTGTACTCCTAACGAAAATCAACAACTTGTTCATCTCAGAGATGTTCGAAGAAATCAGTCTGGACAAAAAGATATATACGAAAATGTAACTCGAGAAAAGTGTATCAGCGCGTCTTGTCAATGGCCTTGATTCACTATCTGAAAGCTTTTGATTCAACCTCTTATAGACTTATTATGTCTGTTGGAAATCTTAAATTTTTATCCAAATTATGAGATGTATAGAGATATAGATTCCCCTTCGAAAAACTAGATTTACAACCTTATCTGAAAATTATCCTATAACAACGAACACACTCAACTTCCAGAGGGGCGTCTTTTAGGCTATACCATGAACATTTTGCTTTTCTGAATATCTCGGTGGTGACACTAATCATGACGAGCTTAAGATAACTCATGTATTTTATATTGATGACCTGAACATCCATGCTTCTGGTAAGATAAAACTTCAGAGTGCTTTAAATATCTTGAAGGATTACACAGGAGAGATTGGTATGGGCTTTGTACTGGACAAGGATGCCAACATTCATCTAAAGTAAGCAAATACCTTCAAGGCGGACCCCACGTGATGATTGTCAAAGCAGCGGTCCTTCAAAACGCCGCGGAGCAGGTAACTGAGACCCTTAGCCTACTTTTATTATCAGAAGTGGGGAAAGTGAATTACTCCATCTAGATTCTTTACTTCTAAAAGCCAATGTAAGGAAAGCAGAGGTTGGAAATTTTCGCCAAAAGCTACTTGACAAGAAAAAGCACGGAAATTTTAACATAAATGCATAAAATAATCCTTGTCGAAAGAACAAACTTTTGCTTTTCTCAGATCACCAAGGCTCAATTCCAGTATAAAAAGTTTTATTTTTGCAGGCCCGGATGGTTCAATTTCTACGTTAGTATACTGAGACAGCACTTTACGTCAAGAATTTTCCACCGATGGTTGCATAGCCAATTAATAAATTTATTAATAAATTTGTCATTTATACGATGTAGGACGTAACCTTGCCCTGCTGCACGTTCCGAGGGAGATAGTCAATTGTCTGAAACGAAAAGTGCCAAGCTTTCTGAAATCACGATTTTCGGACATATTCAAAGCCTGAAAACGTCCCTTAGGACTTCACGGAGGTGCGGAACTATCACTGGTTTGTAACATTGAAATCATAGGCGCGTACCAAAAATATGAAAAGGCACTTACAACATAGATGCAGAAAGCTATCATCTTTGGGTCTTTTGGTGTCATTAAAACACACAAGGGTTTCGCCAACCTGCCTTCGTGATTTCACTGTGTCCTGTGACAATCCATCTCATGGTCGTGGGACACGGCCACATCATTAAAAAAAATTAAACAAGTAGTGCATGTTCCCACTGGGAGCAACCGTCATCTAGAAATTACGCCGATTCCCAGTAGAACCACGGTAAGCCACACTTATGGCTACGTCTAACATGATCATAATCACCTTATAAATATAACTGATCATAAGGATAACTACTTCGCCTGAATATTTTGAGTGCAGTCGTTGCAGATCCCTTTTCAGGTCATAATACCTTTTCTCCTTATCCTTCTCCTTAGCAGTGACGTTGTGGTCGGCCAGAGCCGAGAATTCGATCACAAACATAGTTTGGGTTTTGGCGTCTTGGAGAACGATGTCAGACCTCGAGTGTGCAACGGAGATCGCTGTCCAAAAATGGTAGTTCCTAAATTTGGACACTTCTCGTTTTAGACAATTGACTTTATCTCCCTTGGAGCGTTTGCCAAGGCAGGGTCGCGGCCAACACATAAAATACGGTCGCGGTGTACTAAGGTGGAAATCACACCGGCCCGGCACGCGAAAATGAAACCTTCTTTACCTGAATTGAGCCTTGATGATTTAAGAAAAGCAAAAGTTTCCTCTTTTGTGAAGAACTGTTCTTCTACATGTCTGTCAAAGTTTCCGTGCATTCTTTTGTCCAGTGGCGCTTGGCGGAATCTTGGAACCTCTCCTTTCTTTGCTAAGGCTTTCAGAAAAAAAGCATCTGGATGGATCAAAGCAACCTTTCTAACTTCTGATGTTCCATCGTCGATTATAGCCTTTGATTTGAATCAGCCAAAGCTCACGCAGCACCATAAAGTGAACAATTAATGGTCCAGAGGTCAGACTCCTCCGAAATATCCTCAAGAAGGGAAACATCTACTTCAGCCTGATATTGGGCCTTATGAGGATCCTGTATGTTAATGTTCTTCCTTGTCCTTAAATCACTAAAATTTCTCAGAAGGTGCCTGCTTTTTGCGGTTGTTCTCAATATTGCTTCCTCATCTTCGGTTTTAGGTTGTTCATGTAGCGGTCGAGAAAGCACTCCGCGCACATATCCAGTTTTTATGGGATACACACGTAGATTTTGCAATAACTGATGTGAGATATGCTGACGCTCTGGGTGCTTCTGGCACAAGAGACTGTACATACGCCCCATAAAACCTCATCTAACAAGGATAGCGCTGGCGTCGTAGCAGTCTAGCAAGTCATCATTTACTTAATCCGTCCACTCAATGAGGGTATTTCGCCTGTTCATCGTCTTGTTTTAATCTAAATTATTTTTAGCAACCCGAACTCTAGGGTAATCGGCACTGCTTGCTAAACCATTTTCAAGTGCTCTGCGCGTTCAGTCGTTTTGAATAGCATTTACAAGTTTTTGGTGGTTTGGTGTTGTTATCGTTGTTCCCACAAGAATTACAAGGTTATTTCTTTGGAATCAACCCTGGACAATTGTCCGCGACTGCATATTAATTACACAGGACCACAAAAAAAAAACTTGTTTTTGAGTCTCGGATGCCAGTATGATATTTCTATCTATTTTTTCCCGCTAAAACTGAATATGCATAACCTCAAAAACACCCAATAAACGTATAACCTCATGTCTTCATAATCCCCTTACGTCATAATAATATTACCCCATTACCTCAAAATCCCGTGACCTAATTTAGAAGAAAAATATTGTTTCCGAAAGCAGAACAACCCCATAACACTATAACCTAAAAATCCTTTGCTTTTTTTATTCCTAATTTTTTTTCCATCGGTATCAACGTCAGTTAAGCTATAATAGCGATTTCATTAATTCTTTCGAACTCTGTTGTCTTCAAAAGATCTGTGCAATGCATTTTTTTTGTAGTTTTTCAGCAAGTTAGGCACAAATTCTATGCCGTTGTCACTCTCGTGATTGCGTAAGAAATTGTCAACGATATTCTTGAAGTTCAGCCATGCATCTCGTTCCTTGACATTTACAGGTATTGTGGCAATTGACGTTTTATCTCTCACACACTATACGAATGTAAGGTCCATTAAAGCCTCCTTCTTTAAATCTCGCTCTTGATAAAGCTGGAAATCCTTTGAATAAATAAGCAAAACATTTTCGTACCTTTTTCAAAGCTTTTACGAAATGTTTCATCTAACCGAGTTTAATGTGCAAAGAAGGAAGTAGAAATTTAGCCAGCTCAACAAAAGGTTTGCTTCTAACATTTTTTTATCCAGTTTCTGTACGTTCTCGAGCTGGAGAATCTTTCTTAACATAATGATTCTTGCTATCTCTGCTTTTCTACAATCAAAGAATGCATGCGAATATCTCCAGTCTGCAGATTTGCATATATCTTTCTTTAATTCATTCATAAGATCATGAAGATTGTTACAGTATACCAAGTCGTCTTCTTCTGTAAAGTATTTTCGGAATGACTCATCCATATTCCGATAAAATGAAACCTTTGTTTCTTTAGATATCATATTTCTTTCTTTTATTCTTGATCAGAGACGTCTGAGAGGGATTAAGAAAAATAGTAATGAATTAGACCTTGATTCATGACTTCACTCACGAAACTCTTATGATTTCCGGGTTTTGAGATTATGGTGTTATGGGATTTCGGGATTATAGAACTATTTATCCATGCCTACGTTGAGCAAGAAAAACTCACGAAATCGTTCTATTTACCCAAACATTTTTCTTCTCAATGAAGTTACGGGATTTTGAGCTTATGGGGTTTTATGTTTCACGAGATAAGGGGATTGTGAAGCCATGAGGTTATACGGTTACCAGATTAAGGGGAGAAGTGTGAAAATGGTACAAAGTAAATCATTTTTGCGGTTTCAGTGTTTCATTTAGTGTTTTAAGGTTTTATAAAAAGAATGACGTATAGGGGTTAAACGTGTTGCATTTTCTGTTTCAGCAGGAAAAAATACATATGAGTATCAAATTGGCATCCAACACTCAGCATTTTTTTTTGGTCCTGCGTTATTGTAACCATATTCGAAAGAAGCCCTTGAAACAGGGACTCTATCCGCAACCCGAAGACGCGTTTGGTGGCTTTGTCATAAGCACTTCGGTTGGATTCCAAAGGAATCAAAACCGAATGTATATATATATATAAGAGGTGTGTTCAAAAAATAAGGTGACTTTATGATTTTCTCAAAAAATATTCATTTATTCCTCAGTATTTAGGTTATCCCCTTCAAACTTATCCCCCTTAGATATAATACACTTGCGCCAACGCTTTTTCCAATCATCGAAGCACTCCTGATAATCATTTTGTGGTATGGCCTTAAGTTCTTTCAGCGATGCAGTTTTTATCTCCTCAATTGTTGAAAATCGATGTCCTTTCATGGGTCTCTTCAGTTTTGGGAAAAGAAAAAAGTCACTGAGGGCCAAATCTGGTGAATATCATTGTTGACTTCATTCAACGCCTCCTAAGCGATGGTCATACGATCGATCTGTTGATCAAAATTAAGCAGTTTTGGAACAAATTTCGCTGACACATGTCTCATTCCGAAAACGTCCGAAAAGATAGCATGGCATGAGCCTACCGATATGCCACCATCTTTAACAACTTCTCTGATGGTAATTCGGCGACTTTTCAACACCATTTCTACCACTGCTTGAACGTTTTCATCTGTTGTTGATGTGCTGGGACGCCCAGGGCGAGGTTCGTCTTCGACATCCTCTCGGCCTTCTTGGAACAGCTTATACCACTTTTACACATTTTTCTTACTCAGACTAGACTTACCGTATGGAACTGTCAACATTTCAAGAGTTTTAGAGCACTGGATTCCACTTTTCACACAAAATTTAATGCAAACTCTTTGCTCCATTTTTTTCGAAAGAAGAAAATTGCCGAGCACACCAAACCCTTCTAACCTTTTACGCCCCTGCCAGAAAAACAACACGAGCTATATAGTCAAAATTGTGAACATATGATCGAAACGAGTGTACCAATACAACAAAACAAAAAATACTAAACTTGAATGTACGTAGCCCGCGAAAATTGAAAAGTCACCTTACATTTTGAACACACCTTGTGTGTGTGTATCAGGAACGGCCCCGATTTTGCATACATCATTTTATTGAACGATGTAAGATTTGTGTAGCTTCATTTCTTCGTAATCATAAAACTAAGACCAAGTCATAGTCTTCAGATTTGAAAAAAGGACACAAATAATCATTGCAAAATGGCTAAGTAATTATAAAAAATGTTCACCTGTGGAATGGACATTTATGCAAAGGTACAAATATTAGACTCGTTGCGTTTGTTAATTTTTTATAATCATCATTCCTTAAAGAATTAATATTTGATCTTTATAAATGAAGGTTTGCATGTGTGGAAAAACTCAATAGTGCAAACATGCTTACAGTGTGCACATCGATACAAGGCAGGGGAATAAATGAAATTTCAGCCTATTACAAATAGGACTTAAAACCTTGAATTCAGATACATAAATTATTAGTTGACAAAAATGGAACGCTTGCACACTGTATCC
>NC_046658.1:135849948-135865563 GCF_010883055.1 Belonocnema kinseyi | reverse complement strand
TACGCCAATTAGCACAAATGGTAAGTTCCGACAGTGCCTACAAGTGTGCCTACTGGCCGCTAGATGGCAATACCGGTTTCATATGTATACACCTGGTATGCTGCATTGAATGTGTTGCCCAGCCCCAATGAAAACCATATTATAAGCTAAGAAAGGATTTTACTATTTTCATTAGTCATTTCTAGTAGTACATCTGTACAGCTCTCGGCTCACAGAATTCGAAGGTTCAGTGACTCAGAACTCACCACGTGAAGGTGGATGTACTCCCAGTTCCTCCCACACAATGCACCCAACCTACGAGCTATTAGCAGAGTTTTAGTTAACAATTGTTATTACGGATTCTCAAAACAGTGAAATTTAAATGCCGTTGAATGGCATTGTAATCACATACCGTTTCGGTATCACGAGTACTCATAAATATCCTGTTTAGAACCTGTATTGGTTTTTTGTGTTCCAAATCGGCATTTGTGACCATGAAGTCAATTTCGCGAGTTTCAAACCATGTCGCTGTTCCTCCCCGCAGACATGAGTGGCTGCATTCGTGACAACTTGGATGTATCTTTCCATAACCTGCGTGTGGCATGGAAGCAGGGGGTAAATGTATTTAGTGACTGAGCTGGTTGTCACTATGTCTATCAAATAATCTATCGGCATGTCTGCCAGCAGAGGCGGCTCTATGATGAAGGTCCTAGTCCAAGATATCAGATCAATGTAATCAGGTGCATCAAAATCAATCATAGAAACTCTAAAAGACCTAGGCCTAATGGTCCCATCTTGTATTTCAGACATTCTGTATTTTAAAATGCGACGTTTTGCAAGCTCTCTGACATGGGGCCTCTCGTCAGAGATCATCGCAAGCAGCAAGTATTGTGGGTGGCAAAAAAGCCGCTTCTTTGAATCACTCTGTAAACAACTTTCCTCTGGTCTGTAGGGAGAAACCGCGAGTATTGAATTAGAGACCACACATGCCTGGCACATTCCATGCAAGATGGGTCGCTTTTGATTAGAAACCAAACAGGGCCATATACTTTCATGACATAATTCACAAGTGATATTACCTCTGGGGATGGATTTGATGTTCCTACGTACATTCGAAGAATTCTGTTGGCTGTAGTCAGCCATCGCGAATGAGAAACAGGGCCTGGATCGCGTTTGGCCAGGTCCTCGGGGCAAACTCCAATTTCGACGCTACGGATCATGTCGAGGAGGTACTGTTGATCGGTCCTGAGATCAGTTAAAGTTAAGTTTTGAGCGTTTGAGAAGATTGATTGAAATTCAACTACGGGCAAAGAAGTGCACTTTGATAATTTCTATCTGATGGGCCCTTTATAACTATAAGGGCCAATAGTCTCGCCATCAAGTAAGTTAAATAGGTGTCTAAGAGGCAATTCATTGCAATGAAGAAGGCAAATCAGCCACTGCAGTGGGCGGTTTAATTTTTCCTCAATAAGACGAATAACTCCTCCCACGTGTCCTGTATTTGTTTAAGTTCCGTCTGCACCTATAGCTGAAATATTGTTAATGTCTATGTTGTCGGTCTTAGCCTCGAGAAATTCAATCAGACCCGTGGAGATCGAGACGGCTTTGCTTGAAGTAGGAGTAATATGTCCCCAGTATAATAATGATCCTGGCACTCGTACAATAACTAATAATAACTGAGATAAGGGTTTTGTCGTGGCGCTTGTCAAAATACAACTCCAACAAAGGTGTTTCAATACTCTCAGCAGAGATCTCTCATTTCTCTCCTCACCCTTAAACGTCCCCGCTTAACCTTATTTCTATCAATGACGCTTGTAAAATTATTCTCAGACTCCAAACCAACATCCTGCAAGACAGCTAAGGCTAGGGCAGCGATGGATCTGTCCGACAAGCCGTACCTATTGCTGACTAGAGCTGTTTTAGAAAGAACTAAACGATTTTGAGAGGAAGAAAGTTGCTGTCCTTTTGATGTCGATGGTGACAAATGATCATTGTTAGTATCACTCTTGATCGGACACTCAATACTAAGACAACGCGGTCTAATAAAAAGACTATCACATTGAAAAACAACGATAGTTCCTAAACTCCGTAAAGGCAGCGTATAACACAAACGAAAAAGGATACCACCCGCTATTCTGCAGAAAGCTTCGTGCTCTAGCTTTGTCCCTGCAGGTTTCGGCGTGTCTCAACAGAACCAACGCACGCAACGAATGAAGCCGCCGGACCAGCGCCGCGGCGTGGCAGCAAGGAGTAGGAGTGGGGAGGGGGAAGCAAGGAGTGGGAAGGATTAGTTTAGGCGGCGTAGGAATAAAGTGTTAGTCTTACTAAATAGACAACAAATCGTAATTGTGAATATCCTTAACAAAACAGACTGTCGTTCTCCGAATAGTCTCCTGTCTGTTGCTCCACTGTTACTTGTCTTCTTGTTTCACTCTTGCCAGACACGTGTGTTACGGTCTACAAATGTCTTCTTAATCACGAAAAACATCGTTTAGCATCAAAATGTACTTATACTTATAATTTATAAATTTTATGAACATTTCACATTTTTTCAGCAAAAAATGCAATTTTTCGTTAAAATTTCACATTTTTGAGGAGCTTTCGGAAGCAGAAGATATTATTCGATCCGGCTGAAATTTTAATACGTTCTTAGGTACGTTGGTTCACAACTTTTCCGCACTTGACTCTTTCGAAAAGCCGACATTTGTTTTTTCGCTCCACCCTGATACATAACCCATTTTAAATAATCGCAAAAAGCTGTTGTACCGAAGATTGCTTTTTCTTTAATTAATAATACATCATATAAATGTCGGCAATAATAATTAAAGCCTTGGAGAAAATAAAGGTAGAACAAGAATCATCTGCTTTTCAGGAACCGTCATTCAAACTGTAAACGTGTGACAAAAAAAACGTTATGAATCTTTATCATTAAATAAATAAGTGTTTATCTTAAGGTTTGCATTTGCAGTGTTAACTAAGATGCTGACTAGCAGCTATTTGTAAACGATGTGGAAATTTTAGTATCGTGTACTGGCAATTACTCCCATCTACTTGATTATTAAAAAATGATGATCTCCGTCGGTGCTCTATTCCTTGTTTCGGCTGTATTTCTTGATTTTATTGGTAAATAAATAATAATATAACATCATATTTTGAATTATAAGTACAATGGAAAACTCTTTTACTTGTTTCGCGCAATTTATAAATTAAATTATGAAATTTCTATTAATAAGGAAATTGTGAGTAAGTGAGCCGCTTTTGTGACAGTTTGCGGGCATTCTGACTAGCGATCGTCAGCACCCCTTTTCGTCCAAAACCAAGTTTACGACGTTTGAGTTGTCGTTCACAATAAGTTCGATCTAAATTTCCCTAGATGAAAGCTAGCATTTCCTGCCATATTTTACAAAATCATCAAATAGATTAGCCCCACTTATTCTTTAAATAGCTCAGGCAGTCAGGGGCTTATGTTCTTACATCCTAAGGGAACTACCCCTACCGGGATACATGCTTTTAAATATTCATTCACAAGGCAAAGAAAAAATGTTACCTAAAACTGATCACAAATGATTCTGGATCTTTTGAATCTAACGATTTCTCAAATAAAGATTGTGATGTCCTATCAGAAATACTAATACACTCAGAAATTAAACATATTAACGGCATGTTCTATGGTTTCCACGTGACTAAACCAGTCCTCAGTTATGAAAGTTTTTGTTATGTTCACTATTTTCAAAGGCAATGACATATCGTTGTCGAAGTTTGGAATAAAGTAAATGAGACAATAAATTACGTTTTTATATTTAATTTGAGAAAAAATGTCGAAAAAAGTTATACAAATCAAAAATAAATGTATAAAATTATTGTCATTTTTTTGTGCTCACAGCATCCACACGGATTGAGATATCGTGTTTAAAAATTAGAAAGATCAAATGAAACGCACCAAAGAACGTTTTTATACATCAAAATTTTTATAATTCGGTTTCTTCCGTCTGCCCGGGATCAATTCAAATTTTTTTATTCGCGTATGTTGAGCACTGGCACAAATTTTTCATTGAATCGTCTAGGCATTCTAAAAATTCCATATAAACAATAACATTTAAACATTCTTGGCAAATCAACAAATAAGTATCTTACTCAAACTGAATATACGCTACTCATTGTCTCATTCCCTGTATGTCATAACAATTTCGTTATTGATTTACATAGAAGTACTAAATAATCATAACATGTAGAGGTATCGAAACGTTTATTCCACTTCTTATTGCAAATTTAGACACGTTTGGGACATTGGATTTTTCGAAATAGACAAAAATTTAACTGTACATTAAACCAGCTTTATTTTCGTGGATTTTTGCGATGTTTTGAAGCAAAATTAATTGTATGTTGTTAAAAAATAGACTTAAAAGTCAAGTCGAATCTTCAAAATTCGACTTTTTCGAATATTTCAACGAATTGAAATAAGTGGTTTTATAACGTCATCTGCTTATATTGTGCCGTTGGCAAAGTCATAATACAAGTGGCTCACGTAAACAGTTTTCAACGTTAGCGACACATTTTTTATTTCTTAACTTATTTTCACACGAAGTGTTACATCGAGTAGAAAGTTTAAAATAATTTACAAGAAGCATTAAGAAAGGTAGATCTCGTCGCTAATTTTCATAATTATGAAAATAGCGAGAAAAAAATCATTACAAAAAACTTTTTTCATAATTATAAAGATTTAGTACTAGACCCACCTTTTTTCAGTGCTTTTTATATATTATATTAAATTTTCAACTGGTTGTGTAGCTCCGTGTGAAAATAAGTTAGGAAATAGAAAAAGTGTCAGTAAGGTAGGAATCTGACCACGTGACCCACTCATCACATTGCCTTAAGAATTCTAAATTAAAGCTGTTTTATTTGCAGTGCTTCAGTTTTACATTAATGATTGGTTTATTTCGAGATCAATATTTAGTATTTTTATATTAAAAATCTCTGATGTTTTTTTTACAAAATTAAATACAGTTGATCAAGGATCAGGTTCAACTTCACCACCACCGGGATTCGAACATGTGAAACGAAATTTAATACCCGGCCAATCATCGAATGTAATACATCGGAGATCAGGTTCATCAGAACCACTACCCGGTCTGGTACATGATAAACGAAATATTAGACTCGGCATACGAACAAAAGTTGTCTGGTTTGGATTTACTGGAATTGAAGTGTGGCTAGATGAACACTCAAGGGTGAAGGAAGTTTACATGCAAGGCGGATTTTCACTGTATTAAATGGAAAGTCTATATAAAGCGATTTTTTTTTTATGGCGATTTGTTTTTAGTATTTAATCATTCTTTTATACTTCACAAAACAATTTTCAAACACCTTAATGCCAAAATTAAAATAATTCTTTAAAATTGTACCAACTCTTTCTAGTTCCAGATTCCGATACCAGGTAGGAAAATGATAGAACCCCATTTCCAATATTTGATTTTTAAACTATAGTTTTTTAGTTTTTCATTTTGAACTTTACTTAAATAAAGTAGAGATCTTCTGGGTATATGAGTCCAATATTTTAATTTTCTAATTTTTTTAGATAAAACAAAATATCCCCAGGTATATACACGCGTGGGTTAATAGGTTGTGGTTTCATTAATTCATTTCAATAAATTTATAATTTTATTAATTTCCTTTAAAAGTATGTGAGTTTTTGTAATTTTAAAAATCCCGCTGACCTCGGCGAACCAGTGCCTAAAATGGCGGCATCTGGCTAAGTTGCCACACTAGCCCTAAACCCTCTGTGAGTGTACTTTTTCACGGCGGCTTCTTTTTAATTAATCCTGAGGTTATATTTTTCACAAGATTCATTTCTAGCTGCTTTGTTGGTTTATGACAAAGTTGATTAGTTGATAAACTAGATACGAACTTGATCTGTCAAATTAATTAAACGATTAATTAAGAACAGGCCTCCGTGAAAAGGTACCCTAAATGATTAAACTGCGTTGCGCCACCTGGTGACAAAAATCCGAACTAGCAGAATAGGTACGATTTTACAGATGCATTTCAGTTTGTGCATAAAAGTGTCTTAGCGGTTTTTTCAAAATTTTTCAAAAAAGCGGTTTTTCACTGTATTAGATTGAAAGTCTATATAAAGCGATTTTCTTTTTATGGCGATTTGTTTTTAGTATTTAATCATTCTTTTATACTTCACAAAACAATTTTCAAACACCTTAATGCCAAAATTAAAATAATTCTTTAAAATTGTACCAACTCTTTCTAGTTCCAGATTCCGATACCAGGTAGGAAAATGATAGAACACCATTTCCAATATCTGATTTTTAAACTATAGTTTTAATTTTTTATAAATAAACGAATATAACGAAAAATTATATTTTTTCTATTTGTCGTTTTCGGTGCTCGTCAATAACATGAAAATTTTTTGCGGCATCTAAGTTTCACAGAGTAACTATAACCAAATTTAGTAAACAAATCTATTAATGAGGCATTTTCGGTGGAAAAAATCATTTTTTTAAATGTTATATTATTTTTTTTAATTAGGAATTTTATGTTAATTTTAGAAAACTTCGTAATTCTTTGAATAATCTAATAATTTTTTAAACAAATTTGATGAACAAATGCATAGATAAGGCATTTGTCGAAGGAAAAATTCATTTTTTTGTACCAATTTTTTTTATTAGGAAGTTCATGATAATTTCAGAAAAAAATACATAATTTATTGGTCAATTTTATGAATTTTTAAAACAATTTCAATTTTAAAGAATGCACTATTTGGGCATCTTTAGATCTTAAAACTTTTTTTTGGATGCCAGTCTTCTTAAAATTCCCTACACTGGAGTATTTCCGATTAGGAAATTTTTGAAAAAAATTGCCCAACTATCACAGAGCTGGCACGAATAAAACACCGAAACTAAAAAAGATGTTTTTTTATAATTTTATTTATTTTTAACAACTTCAATAGGTAAATATTGTGGTCGCTCACATTCATTTTTATTGCTTCAAGATTTTTTTAGACCTCTGTGTGAAGTTAAAATGACAATACTTTTAAAAAACTTAGCTTATTTTAAAAAATAGGTTCTTTTTAATTGCTTTAAATTAAAATATTATATTGATTTTTTAGATGTTAATTTGTTTGTTTACTTGTCTGAATAAATATTATTCAGTATTGATAATTTCAAGATTGTGAAAAAATGTCTTTATCTCCGCTGGGATCTGAACCCAGGACCTTCAGATTCCCGGTCTGATGCTCTTATCAACTGAGCTACGGAATTTCGAAATGTCAAATATTCAAGAAAATATTAATTAATAGTTTTAGGCTGGCATATTGTCACTTTGAAATTGTTGAAGTTTTACAAATAACATCTTTCAATTATTATTCTGATCCCCAAAAAAGTTTTAATTTGAAATTTGTGATTTTTAAAAGTCGTGTTTTGGAACTGTTTACTCTAAAAATATACAAAAATAAAGCTGAACTTTTGATATTTACAAACATTTCTTTTCTGTTAGAGATAAAACATCACTGACTCCTACTCCAACAGAGTGGTATATATATATTATGCGCAAAGAATTTTTAAGCTAGCGGTAGATCCTGCAATTAAGACGGTGACAGCACTACGCCTCTTTGATACAGATTACATGTATGTTGCTAAAGGAGGTTCAACCAAAGATGTTACAGTAGCTTGCATAGAATTTTTTGTGCATGTAGATAAGAATAATAAGGTAACGTCAGCTTTAATTGCACGTCCATATGTTTATCGGTACGGATAGATTATTCCATAAAAAAGATACACGACAAATTTATAAAAATTGTGCAACATTGTTGTCATGTATATTCATCAATAAACTCGTGATAGAATAAAAAAGTACTATCATTATAGGCAGTGGAGTTGTTGGACAGTGACAGTAAATGTTTACTTATGTGTTCAATTATGTACACTATCTATTTTATTTTTTCAACCACACAATGTAATAAAAATGTAATCGTTTATAATATCATAAATATTAAATTTGAACATGTAAATAATTTAAATTTGCAAGGTACCAGTAACCAATCGGGTTACTGGCATCTACTCAGTGCACGAGTGGATTTGTCCAGTCCGTGCCCGTGCCCCCACCACTGAAACCACTATGCGCGCTCAGCCAGTGAGTCCGGAAGACTTCAAGCTGTTCGAACTCTTCATGTTCACGTTACAATACACTGTACAATACAACAGGTATAACATTGCGCACAATTATACAAAATTTACCACGTACAGCATAACAGACATTACAATATCTGCAAGTATCGACAAAAATGTGCAACGTTCTCACTGTCACACAAAGTAACTACAGTACAAGTCCGATAACTTTCCAACTTTGAGGCTTTAGGGGCGGGAAATTCCAGGAATTGCGGACTTATCGGATTCCCGCTCTAGCAGCACAATATTAGGTGCTCGCATGCGTAAATCATGAATGCAAATCACGAGAAAAATAGCACACGTAGTGGGGGAACTACAATTAGTGTGCGTGCCGTACGTGTCATGGCGTTTTAAGGGGAGGGTACACTTATCGGACGACAAGTTATCGGACCTGTACTGTAACACACATCAGATCGAGAGCTTCTCCATGTCAGTTGGTTTTGACAGACTGCGAGCACATGATTTTTGCTTCTTTTTTGTCGAATAGAAACGTTGTTGCTGTATTTTCTTGTGGCTCGGTATATTAGGGAGTTCAGGAAAACTAGGTATAGGCAGGTGCGACTCTTCTGATGACTTTACTTGGCCATGCTTTAAAATTTTGAAGGCTTCTTCGATTTTCTTGGCTGCTTATGATAAAGCTTTATTCGAAGCACTTCTCGTAGCATCTATCGTTAAATGAAGAAGTGCTGTAATACGAGTTAAAATTGACACTGATTCTTTTATGTGAACTGATTGCCCTTCAGAATCTTGGACAATTTTGTTGTTCTTCTCCAAGGCTGAAGCAGCAATTGCTCATCCTGTAGGGATGGTACTGCAATTAGATTTGCGTACACACGCTTGATAATTCTTAGAAAAATTGCCTTTAACGATGTAGTCAACGCACTAGCACGTAAACTGATGAACGCAGACACTACATTCGGGACACGCAAGAGGACACCCTGAACAACTGCTTGACGTATTAATTGCTACGTATTAATTGATATTTTCCTGTTGATGATGAA
Source organism: Belonocnema kinseyi (assembly GCF_010883055.1). NCBI lineage: Eukaryota > Metazoa > Arthropoda > Insecta > Hymenoptera > Cynipidae > Belonocnema > Belonocnema kinseyi. The sequence goes on along the minus strand of NC_046658.1, from coordinate 135,856,409 downwards.
TGTACGCGCCACTTGCAGTTATCAATAGCCTCTATCATGCTGTCTTGAATGGCTCTGCTGGCACGGTGGCTATGTCCAATCTATTGCATACGAGACGTTGGTTTATTTTTTGATTGTCGTATCATTTTTTCGTACATCATGTCCCTAACAATAAGCATAAGAATCAATGCACTTGTCGAATCTTATATTTTGCTTACAATGTATGTAATTATATTTGAGTTTCTTATGCATGGCTTCGAGGAACATGTTGGTGTGTAATCCTAATCCTAGACGGTAACAAAATGCCCATTGCTCTGAAAGATTAGCATAGTATCTTTCAAATTGATTCAAAATTCCTTGTTTTCAGGATCAAGTTCACACATGACACGAAAACTTTCAAAAATATCGAGGAAGCTTTCCTTGTGCAGATTTTTCAGTATTATTCAGAAAGCCCCGTAAACTTCTTACTGCTTCTTAGGGTTTTTATTTCATTTCGATTTGTCCTCCAACTTCTCTCTATATTCCAGTTACAAAGCAAATGATATTCCGGCTTTGGCATGATACTGTTCAATGAGTTGATGTACGCTGCTGCATCATTGGTCATAAACACTTTTTATCGAAATTGGACCCACGTTTGCTTTTAATGATTCGAAGAATTCAGTCATAGGAACACAATATACTCTATTACCGATGCAAAATACTATTGGAAATCCAGCTCCAAATTCGTCAACAGACACAATTGTTGTAAGTTGAAAGTCCTGATCGGTAGTCTTGTGCGTGCTGCCTGCACAAATTTTCTCGTTTGCGTACATTTAGACATCTCCTACTGATGCGGCGTCATAATAACTATCATAAAATATTCTTATACCAAAGAACTTCCTTCCTGGCATTATTTAATTCTTCCATAATTTCCATCAAATCCTTTCTTCTCTCCGCTGTCTTTGTTACATTATTTATTAGTTTCTTTTTTTTCGAATCCTTTTGGCTTTTCCTTGCCTTGTTTATATCCTTGCATTTTGTACAATAATACTGGTGAGTTATCCGTCAAAAAAACTAGAACAAAGTTACTACTAGCGCTGCGACATGGTCATTTTCAACACATGAACTATTTTCAACTCTCAGTCAAAGGAGGCTGATATGATCAAATATACGCCGATCCTTCTACCGGCCTTTAAATTTCAAAAAAAAGGAGGCGAACAAAATCAGACTGTCGTTTGATGGCTCATTTATGACCAAGTATAATAATTTTATATAATTATTATTATTTAGTTTCTTGCTCCACAACAATTTAGCTCTGCTCATAATTTCATTGATTAAAAATAGAATTAGAAATATAAATCAATTTAGACTGGTGGCATTTTGTGAAACTTTCGTGATTATTTAGAATTTTCATAGAAATAGTTTAGAGTTTTTCTTAAAATAAGATTTATAATCTAGATCACAGTATAGGCAGAAAGTTTGTATTTATTTTAAGATCTAGTAATTATTCAAATAGTTAGAATAGAGATTACGCTAGATAAATAATAAATTGTGTTGTTAGAATCTTTTTTCAAAAGGTTCAAGAATCTTTAATTATTCTTATTGTAATTTCATTATACTTTCTCTGATGTTTTTCAGGTCAGAGTAATATAGAATTTATTAGGAAGATCTCTAATATTCTCTCGTCAAGTTGTTCAGTTCCAACTGTTTGAAACCAGACGATATAAATATCACATTTAATAATTAAAATCAAATTTCTTTAAATTAAATGCATTTAAAATCAATTTAGTCTTACTATAAAGTAAAAATTATCTTTGCTTTCATTTCTATTTTTATACGTCTGCTTATTGTTGCAAATTTTTCGTTATACAGGCCCTGTTTGTGAAAAATATAATACTACTGAGAATAAAGTCTTTTCTCATCTTGGAAGGTCTTCACTAATTCCAACGATTGGGATGACAATGAAAAGATGCCGAGCTTTATAAATGTTTTGCTCATTTTTTGTAGTTTTAAAAACAGTTTTTCATTTAAATGTGGCTGAAACTAGAAAAATAAATTAAGCCAAGTTGGGACCAAGTGTGTAGGTGAGATAGGCTCTGGACGGGTTAGGAACATAATTTAAATAAGAAACTTATTTCAAATTTGGTTTAACATAATCTTAAATGATTTTGGTAATGTTTGCATAAAATAAAAAATGTGTATTGCCCTTACAATAATTTGACAAAACAATAAAATTTGTAATATTATCTAAAAAAACGTGTTCACTGTCCTTAAAATAATTTATTAAATTGATAAAATTGGTTATAGAATAAAAGCGTCCATTATAATCTTGAGTATATATACTTTGCTTACTTTGGCATATTTCTCAGAAATTGAAAAATTTATTGTCCTGACGATAATCGAGTGAAATTATTTGTTTTAAGCAGCAAAAAGCTTACTTATTTTAAATTTTGAATATTGGATTTATAACTACTGATTTTTAAAAAACAGTCAAATATTTCAAAATATAAACCGATTGTTCTTTTTAATAATTGAAAAATTCAAAATTATAGATTCAAACAATATTTAAAATTTAATGAAAGCCTGAAATTATAAATTTATTATTTTAAAATCATTTTAAAAATGGAAATACAGTAAAACCCTTCAATAGCCCTCACTTCTATAGTCCTTCCGAAAATTGACATCGCGCCGCAGGTAGGTGTAACTGGAGCTGCGGGCTATAATGAGTAAGTTCACACGCTAAAAAACGACCGTGGAGTAATTGATTTTTAGAAGACACTTATTCTCCCATTACAACTTTTTTTTCAAGTGAAAGCTACTAAAATTTCGCCATCGAACTGTCATCGCCGTTTTTAATATTTCTTCTTTTTTTTATTTAATAACAAAGATGAAAAAAAATAATTTTGGCTTTTGAAGTAAATCGGATTTAAAAAATTCTTTCATTTAATCAAAAATGCCTACAAAACCAAAGACAGCTATCCAAAAAAGGTTTCCAATATTCTTAATAAAAATAAAAATAGTAGATCGTTATGGAACTGTTAAATAAGTAAATTAATTGTTATTAACAGTTTTTTACACACAAAAAAAACAAGTGTTAATTTTTAAAAATAGCCAAATCATGCATTTGCTAATTATGCTTGGTTTCAGAATTATCAAATGTTTTCGTTTCATAGTCAAAAATTATTGCTGAATAACTGGCTGTTCATAAAAATCGAAAGAACAAAATATTAATTATTTTTTATTATTTCAACCAAACAACTATTTTTTTCCATAAATAATTCAAAAATTTATTAGCTGTCATTTAAAAAAAAATTAAAATCGGATAATAATTCAACATTGAATGCAGGTAATTAAATGCAGGTAATTGATAATCGTTTCAAATTAAATGTTTATTTATTACCTTTGCCGTCTTTTAAACGTGAAAAGAGAAAAAACAATGTTATTTTCTAACCACTTTGTAAATTATTAGTTGAAAAAAAAATGAAACGTTTTCATACTGTGTACTTTGGTTTCTATTCCATGACACATTTGAAATTTTTGAATCATATTCAGTGAATAGATTTTAAATAATCATAAGAAGCTGTACTACCTTTAAATGTATTCTACTTAAATAATCAATACAAAGCATTAATTTTTAAAATGTTTTTCCGATAATGAAATCTTAGTGCTTGCAAAGTTAAAATAGTTTATAAAATATTTGTATTTATTTCATTGAAAAAAAATTAATAAGCTTTATTACATGAATTTGTCATTCTTCGTTCAAACTGGGAGCGTATGTTGATATAATTTTTCAGATAATACTATTTGTTCTATAACATATAGGCATACGAGGAAGTAAACCAGAAAATCTTCATGCAACTTTATTGTCAACAATTCAAAATTAGTCACGTTGAATATTGAAACCCCACTATTGTAGGTATGAAAACATCTTGTAGAAAAACATTTTTCTTGCTTAATCAGTATTATCTACTACCATTTCTGTGATCTACTCGATTAGTAAAAAATGAGGATCATCGTTGGTACACTCTTCCTCGAGTTTGCCATTTTTCTTGATTCCATTGGTAAATATATAATAATATAACATATCATATATCAATATCAAACAAACCCGATGATTTTTTTGTCTAAAGAGATTTTTTGATGAAATTTTAAAATTAAGGCTGGCCGTTTTAATCAAAGAAAAAAATTCCCGGTTTTTTCCGGTTTGCAAATATTTTTCACGGTCGATGAAATTTAAAAAATCGGTCACTAAATCTAAAAATTGTTCCATTCGTAGTAATAAACAACAAATTGCAAATCAAAACACTCCAAGTGAAACTCTTGAATTTTAAACTTTGAAAAGTGAAGTTTGATAATTGTTTCATTCAACAACTTTGTATTCAAATGCTCAATAATTTACACGTATAAAATGGAAGCTACTAACACTTTTAAACTAAACGATTTTTAATTAAATGCAGTTAAACTGTCAAATCCAAAATTTTAAGCCTGTTTAAATCCGAAATTTTAATTCTATTAGAAAAATTCCTTGTTTAAATCCAGAATTTGTCTTCTTTTCGAAATATCTCCATTTCAACTAATTCTAAGAATTAGAATATTTCTAACATTTCCTGTTTTAATTCATAATTTAAATTTTTTGAAAACACCTGTTTTTCACGTAGAAAAACAATTTTGTTTGAAAATTTTGATGTTTCATTAAAAGTTGTTATTCTTCTAGATAAATTAAATTTCCAACTAAAATTGGTTAAAAATTTTAATTCTTTGTTCAAATTTGGAACCTTAATACTTTTCAAAAATTCTCGTTTTCAACTATGAATCAGAATTTTTCTGTAAAATTCCCTATTTAAATTCATAATTTTAATTTTTTTCATAACCCGTTCCAAATTAGAATTAGAATTCATTGTTTTAAAAAATTTCCTATTCCAACTCGGAATTTATTTAAATTTTTGAATTCCCTGTTCCAATACAAATTATACAAGTTTCACCTCAAAATTCGTTAAAATTTAAAAAATTTCCTGCTTCAACTCAAAATTAGAATTCTTTGGAAAAAGTTCCTGTTCCATTTCAGACTTTCGTTCCTTTTCAAAAATTTCAATTGCTAGCTCGGAATTTGTTAAAATTTAAAAATTCCCGATTTCAATTTAGAATTATTAATATTCTAGATGAATTCCATTTTAGCTGTAAATTTATTTAAAAAATGAAACTTTTTTGTTCAAATGAAGAGTTAAATTATTATTTTAATTTTCAATAGTTTAAAAATCCTAAAAACGCTTAGAAATTTTGTTTAAAAATCTTAAAACATCTACATGTCGTTTTACATTTTTTTAAATAATATTTTTCCTAATTCCGCTAAATTACAGAATTTTTTTTTAATCTTCCACATTCATTTTTGACGATTTTTTTTATCTTCATGAATCTTTGTGACTATTCTCTTATAATCAGTTTATGAAAATAAAAAATAATTTTAAATTTTCGTCGGAAATGTTTTTTCTTCTTCTGGAAAAAACTTCTAAACATCTCTTCAACTTACTCGATTTTTGTCGAAAAATAATAGAAGTTCAGTTGTTATGTATACATCAAAATTATACAATTTTACTTAAAAATCAAATTTGGTTAAGTGATACAATCAATATTGTAACATTCAGAGTGTAGTTTTTTTGTTTATTTTTGAATATTTTATCTATAATTATTGATTTGCAATGATCTGTCAGATATTTCTAAATATTAAGTAGATGTAATTTCTTTAAATATTAAAGTACAATTTAATTTTAAAAATCGCTGATTAATTTATATTTACAGCTGCTCAACTATTCAAAAAATGGTTAAAATCAAAGTAGGGAAGGTTTTTTTCCTACAAATTTCTAAAATTCCTGGTCAACAAATAAATTCATTGTTAATTCCCGGTTTTTCCCGAAATAATAAAATTCCCAATCATTTCCCGATCTAACAGCTACCCTGAAAATTCTTATTATTACGAAAAATTTGCACAAGCAAATATCAATTTTCAACTAATTAAATTAATTCTGTACCAGAAAGATTAATTCTCCACCAAAAAATGAGAATTTTTAAATATGACTTCTTAACCAAAAATCTTTTTAACTGAAAAAAAAATAGTTTGCACACAAACAGTTACATTTTTAACAAAAAGAGTGAATATCTAACAAAACAGAGGAATTTTTAAAAATTTACGATACTGAATCGAGTGATTCCTTACATTTTGCAAAATCTATTAAAATTAAAGAAATTTAACCTAAAGTAAAATTGAAAAAATTATACAATTGTGCGTGTCTACGAATGTGTACTTGTGTGGATAATTTTAAATTTGTTTAAAAATGTGAATGATAATTCATAGAAAAGTCTGATTAAAGAAGTCTATTGTGTAATTTTTAAAACCTATTGAAACAATAAGAAGGTAATTCCGATACTTGTCAATAGACTACGTCACCATCAGCAAGGTAAAGCATTTAGAAGTTATTTTTCAATTTGTCATCAATGACAAATTGCCT
>NC_046658.1:135826061-135849848 GCF_010883055.1 Belonocnema kinseyi | reverse complement strand
GTCATTTTCTCGGTGGCCAGGAAAAACAACAATCTTACAGGACAAAAATAGTGGACCCTATATATCTTTTTTGTCTCTCCACAGAAATATCATTAGGCATGCCGCCCAAAACAATAGACACGCTGGAAAATGTGGGAAGGATTAGTGAAAATGCGAATCGTCAAGGTAACCTTACTAGTATTAAAAGTTGATAAGAAAAGTTTCTCAAAAACAGTTTAAGGCGCTCTTTTACTAAACTTTTCAATCTTAAGATTGACATTTAAGTATACGATACAGAAAACAAATCAGGGTGGTCACAATATTGAATCATCCGATTTCCCTGACATTTCCCTGACATTTTCCTGAAGTTTATACGATTTTCCTCCAAAGGAAAGTATTACAAAAGTGAATAAAGTTTCAATAATATGCCGAGAAAGAAAGTGAAACAAGACAGGCCAATGTTCGAGGTCAAATGGAGGTAACACCTTTTCTTAAATGAGAACCCTTATTTCTGACTGCAGATTTGAAAGAGCGGGGAATTTCACGTCGAAAGTGATGTGTGTAAAAATGGGTTTGCCGACCTTGCAAAGGTAAAAAATTAAGGTCAAATTTCTGAGAAACGACCAGATGTCCTTTTTCTGAATTGTCTTGGCTTTTCGGGATAAACAAACTTTCAAGATGCTTTACGAAAGTCGATGAAATGTTAAGGTGTACATCACCTTGACCGTCATTTTTTTCAAGGTCACTTGAAGGTCAAGACGATTTTTCTTAAACTAAGCACTTTGCCCGGATGATTTTTTTTGTAGACTTCCCATTGAGGATTGTTATCACAACACCACCCCCCCCCCCCCCCCAACACACTCAGCGAGTAAGAATCATTTCGGATAAGATGTAAAGACGGTGACTATGAAGTTACAAAAGTGGCAATCTTGACAATGTCACTTCTCTGTGACTAGTTAGAAAAAAAGACACTTTGTCCTTACTTTTAGCGTTACCCAGAAACAACGGCTTGGACGTAGTAAGTTATATTTTCTTTGGGGTGCTTTCTTGAGGTGAGTTCCTCTTGCCTCTCAAGTTTCGGCTGATAGATTAACCAAAGTTCCCTTACCTCTTACCATTGATAGCAGTGTTACAATCGGCAACGGAGTAACTGTTCGAAGTGTCCTCCATTGGCCTAAAGACACAAACCTACGGGTCGTTCAGAACCATCCACAGCTTTCAGCAAAGTTTCTAGAGAAATGGCTGCGCAAGCTGCCCGAATTCTTTCCATCAGATCTTCTCTTTTTATTGGTCGCTGAGCAAAAACAACATTTTTAATATAACCCCTTAAAAAGAAATCAGGTGTTCTTTCATCTGGTGAGCAGGGGGCCATTTGAATGGACCTCTTCGTCCATTCTATCTCTCATTGAAATTTAAGTTCAAAAACTCACGTGCGATGAGTGCAAAATGTGGTGGAGCACAATTTTGTTGAAGCCACATTCTATGCCTTTTGCTAAGTCAACGTTCTCCAATGGCCTAGGTAAATGGTTCCTTAACAACTCTAAGTGTGTCTGTCATTGTTTCCGCCAAAAAAGTAGGGCCCAATTAAATAGTCATTTACTATTCCGTACCACACCATAACACACTCCGTCGGTTTTGAAGATCCATCGGTCTGTAGCAGTGAGGATGTTCGTCCAACCAATCATGACAGTTATGTCTATTGAGCTGTCCGTCGCTGTAGAATTTACTTTTATCTGAGAAAAGTACATATCGAAAGAAACTAGGACCATTCTGCAAGATGAAGAGCTGCTAGAATAGATACAGCTCGTGTATCATTTTCGTTGTACCCATGATTTCGGTGTTCACGAACAAGAATCCCATTGTGAGCTCTTTCAGCACCCCAAAGGAAACAGAATTTACTATGTTAACGCCGTTATTTCTGGGTAGCGATAAAAGCAAGCACAAAGTGTCTTTTTTTTAACAAGTCACAGAGAAGTGACATTGTCAAGATTGTCACTTTTGTAACTACATAGACTGGAGTCTACAAAAAAATTTATATGGGCACAGAATTCAATCGAAAAAAAATCGTCTTGACCTTTAAGTGACCTTGAAAATTGACCTGAACGTCATGATGATTAAGCTGATGTACACCTGAACATTTCATAGACTTTTTTAAAGTATATTGAACGTTTGGTTACTCCGAAAAACCAAGACATTCAGAAAAAGGGCATCTTCTCATTTCTCAGATATTTGACCATAATTTTTTACCTTTCCAAAGTCACAAAAACCATTTTTACACAGGTTATTTTTAACGTGAAATTTTCCGCCCTTTTCACATCCGCAGTCAATAATAGGGTTCTCATTGAAGAAAAGGGTCTTACCTCCATTTCACCTTGAAAAATGACCTCAGGGTTAAAATTGATGGAACTGACCAATGTCCTCCTTAGTCTTGGTCAACCTTTGCCGGCACCATTTTTTCGTAGATAAAATATTTTAGAAGATATTTGAGATTATAGATTAAAATGGGTCACCTTCTATATTATATGTCTACATATCACCCTTAAAATTCAGTCGGATTACAGTATTTATTTTCCCCTTACTTTCTACTTGGGATAAATTTTATTGCAATTGTGTTGAAATTACTCATTGAAGAGGTAAACAAATCAAATGATTAAGTGAGTCTTGCATATACCATTCGTCATCCTACACATATTCTGTGCTGGAGAGTTGTAAGCATTACAGTCTATTGAGTAGAAATGGACAGTTGATTGTACCTTTTAATACTTTGAATAGCATTCTTCGGTAGTGAAGTGATCTATCTTTCAACAGAATTATATTAAAACGTGTATGCAGTGTTAGGTATGAGCTGCCCCTCTCAGGATAAATATAATTGGACGTTATTGACTTCTTAGTTAAGGATTATTGGATTCACAGTTCAAGAATCTATAACCACTGATCTTTTTTCTAGATTAGGCATCAGCTTATTCTTCATACACCATTCATAGAGATTTTCCAGATCATTCTGTAGCTGCACACAATCACCTATTTGTTTTATTTTTTTAAGTATCTTTGTATCGTCCACATATAATAGAATGTTTGATGCTATCTTATTAATTATATCATTACTAGAGACAATGTAAGAATAGGACCTAAATTGGAGGCTTACGGAACTCCCGCTTCAGGCTGATAGACTCCAGAAGAGTGACCCGTAAACTGAACATATTGATTCCTATTTCTTAGAAAATTCTTAGTTAGTATAAAAAGATTGGACGGTAAATTCAGGTCTCGTAATTTTATTAATAAAATCATGTTGTGTAGTTTAGCAAAATTCTTTAAAAAATCAAAATTGACATCAACTTGCACACCACTTTCCAGAATTTCGAGGTATACTCTATATGTACATCTAACGGTAGAAGGAAATTGTACTTTTCGCTGCATTGTTTATATTGACATACCTCAATCCCTGGTATTGATAGCAGATTTTTCTGCGACACAGTTCTGTTAGATACCAGTATTCCAAACAGCACAGACATGTATCACTGAACTATCAATTTATCGAATAAAATTCAATCCCTCTTTATCAGTGTACTTCACAATTTTTTCCCGGTCTACGATACAATTTTGCATCCTTAAATGCTAAGAACATCACTACTACGACCATACAGCAACCAATCGCTAACATATTATAACGTTTTACACGTTTAAGAAGGTTATAACAATTAGAGGATACAGACGCAACAACCGCACCATCATCAATCCTACTCAAGAATAAGGTCCGTTTCCCCCCTTGATTGTCCACATTACTTGACATATGTGACACATTACTTGACGTATGTGACACGACGCCACACAGTTCCATTCGCAAACCGCCATATTGACAATGTATGAATTATTTAAATAAAGGATATGTATCCAAACTATCAATAAATGAATAATGACGAATAAAAAACTAACAATCGAATTCTATTTTTAAAGAATGTACATTGAAAACCTATTTCTATTTATATTAGGAAGTGCTTTAAAAATAATATTAAAACATTACAATTTCTATTTTCCGTGACACCTACTTCATTTCCCTGACTTCCCTGACAAACTTTTTGTTCCCTAACATTGCACTGACTTCCCTGATATGTGGCTACTCAATATATTAACCATTTTTTCTAACTTAATGGCGATACTCTACCGCGAAGTGTTGATAGGCTACAACCGTCCTATAGGAAAAAAATAGACCGATTACATTATGCTTTCACTATTTCTTATACACTTTTAAAATAACAATCTGATAAGCCTTTTTTTCTCTTTTTACAAAAATATTATTAGCATCGCTGTCCAAAAGAAGGAGATACATGAAAAATGTTGGGACAAGTAGTGAACATGCAAATCATCCAGGTAACTATTTCAATATGAGAATTATTAATAAAAGTTTTAATTAAGAAACTGTTTAAATTTGTTAATAATCTCTTGAACAAAAAAGTATTACACAAGCATGAAACGTTGTTCCTAATCGATCAGGGGTATCGGTGCTGGATTTTAAAAGATGTCGGATTTAATTTAGCCAACTTTTAGATTTAATTAGAAGAACTTTTTATTGTTATTAAGGTAAGTATGTATACACATTATCCCAGACTCAAGTGTCGTACTTATAATGCTGTATAAGAATAAAAACATAAATAAATCAAGAATTCCTTTCCCAAAAATCAGTTGAAGTTTTAATTTTTGAGTTATAAAATATTTAGGTTGAACATATCAGGTTAGACGGGAAAACAACTGTCACTATACAACGTTGGACTCCTACTCTCGCAAACACGGCTTTTTTTACCGCGATCCTGATTAGTCCAGCTTGAATATCTTATTACTCAAAAACTGAAACTTTAACTGATTTTTCGAAAAGAAATTTTCCATTTATTTTTATTTTTATACAGCCATATAAATCCGGACGCTTGAATCTTGGGCCCGCTTTCAGGAAAATCGAAGTAACTTTTCAGCTGTAATCATGTCTCACGACCGTGAAAGACGCGGTTACAGTCTGCGATAGATTTAATGCGATGGCTCGAAGAAAGCATCATGAACTCTAAGGGAGAAAGCGAGTTAAGCACGACCGCCTTCTGCCTTTTAGCCTTGAGTACCTTAGTATTTTCTGGACACGCAGAGATGCTTTTCAGCCTAATTACGTCCACACATAAACGAACGAAGCACGTCCAAGAAAGCCGATGATCAAGACCATTATGTTTCAGTATATGTGGCATTACTCATTTGCGAAAATTGAATCTGTTTCACAAGGATCGTTTGCCGGTGCGATATTATTGCTATTGCCGTCAGAGCCTGCCACGCTCTGCAGCTGTCCTTCAGAAATGCCTTGACTCTAAATTTTGCTACGGCATGACATAGTTCAATTGACATTCTGCTTGCTAGCCGAAATGAAAGAATTCTTGCCAGACTTCAATGCGGGTGATTTGAAGAAAGGGAACCTTAGCTCATATGAGATCCACTGATACTGCATATTTCTGTGAAAGATGCCGTGCATCCTCTTGTGATCTTTTCCATTTTTGACTATATGTGCTGTAGCCGGAATAAGTCCGTTTTAAAAAAGTAAGGTGTGTGCTTTTGTTCATGTGCATAAACGTTCGCCATCTGATATCGAGGGATCTGAGAATGTCCTTCATCCATTAAACCACTCGAAATGGATAGCTACTATCGGAAATGCAAGCATGTTTGCTGTAGGTACTTTGTTCCTCGCCTGCAAAGCGAAGTACTAAATCTGGGAGATGAGATTTTTGTATCTAAATTAGAGAGTATTCTATATAGATAATGCGGCTCTGTGGCACGTTTAGAAATGTATAGATCTCTTCATCGCCTAAGCAGCACATAGCGCTTCTGTAGACGAGCTCAAAGTATTCGAGGATGCTTTTTAGTTATCCTTTCTTTGAATTAAGCTCGTCAGATTTCTCCGACCCAAACTTTAGTTCCATCTTTCGAGCATAATCCGGAACACTCCCTATTCACATAAAATACATAAATTGTCTCATGCTTCAAATATCCTGGTTTGCGGCAGAAGTACCCTTAGGAATAGTCAAATGCAAGAGATACGAGTAGTGTCAATAATGTGTAGCAAAAGATGAGAGAGTTCATGATGCTGCCCTGCAAGACGCAGAGCCAGATTCTGGTGTGTTAAAAAAAAATTTTCCATCAGGAGGTTTTGATTTCGATTAATCACTGCCGAATTGGTGAACAAAATAGTCAGGGGCACGAAGAACTTTTTTGAAACAGGGCAAGATATTATTAAGTACAGTGATATGCGGCAGTATATGCGCAGGATATGCGGCTGTCACTCAGGCGGACATTCAAGCATGAACAAATAAAAGCGGAGGTACTATGATGAGTTAGTTTCCACACACCGTCAGCCCCTTAATTGGCACTATAGAAGAGTTTCACTGTATTTCCGATGGAAGAAGTTTACTTCTACGCAACAATATCAATAACTTCTCTCAGCATACTCTAGACAATCTTCACAGCTATTTAAAGGAACAACACTATCAGCGTGCTTTCTGCTTCTTTTTTCTTTTGTAATAATTTTCTGTACATGAAAGGTGAATTTATCAGAGAGCTCCATTTTTAACATGCAAATACAAATATTCAGCTACGCATATCAGTTTTAATGTTGAATAATTGCCTTTCAAACACAAACGAAAAGAATTTTGAACTAGCTAAAGTTAAAAAAAGACCGTGCATTTTAAACAAAAAATATTGATTTTCAACCAAAGGAATCAATTTTCAACAAGAAGGATTAAATTCCAAACAAATAAGAAAGAACAATGATGAAAATATTTGAATTTTCTTCAACAAATCGAAAAGAATTAATTTTTGACTAAGAGAAAGAACGAGAGAAAGGAAAAGTTTCTTGAAAACAGGAGAAAAAAGGGAAATCTTTAATAAGTGAGATAAAAGTACAATATGGAAATAGGGGAAAGAATGTATTGCCTAAAATATGGAATTAACCGTAAAATGTTCTAAGTTATCATTGAACTGTAACGTTACCAGCGTTAACGTTTTTAGCGTCATCGCTTCCCCACCTCCCTCCCTCGAATTTCTAAAGTATTTAATATACGGAAACTTAGTTATATATTTTCATACTCTGTAGGGTTAGACTCCATTAGAACAAAAAATATTTCTTTCGGTACTTTAAAATTTATTTATTTCGGTTATTATTTCGTTGGGTGTGTATACGTTGCAATTTTTTTCCCAGATGGAAAACTGAAACTAGCGGAAGAAACTAGCGTCCTTGATCATTTTTACCCCCTACTGTATGGTTTAAAGAGAAAAAGTAGGGGAAATGATACAGAGGAAGCAGGATGTAGAGTCTTAACAGGCTACAAAACCCTTTTCTTCTAATTTTCACAAGTTCCATAAGCAGATCATTCATCACTTTGAAAAATTCGATTTGGAAATGAGTAATTTTTTATGTTATCTTTTTAACTTGTGGACGCGCAAAGAATTTAAAATCGAAGTTGTTTCACTTGCAGTGCTTCAGTTTTAAAATGTTTAAATTGTTGAGAAGTTAATTTTAAGATTAATATTTACTTTTTCTTATTTTAAAAATCGCTGTTGTTTCTTTACAGAATTGAATGATGTGCATCGAAGATCGGGTTCAATTTCACCACCTCCAGGATTTAGAGATGCACATCGAAATTTGAGACTCAGCAGACCAACTAATTCAACGCATCCGGGATCACGTCGTTGTGCACCAACACCAAGATTGAATATAATGCATTGGGGATCAGCTTCATTTGCACCATCACCAGGGATGAATACAATGCATCAGGAATCAGGTTCATCTGCACCACCACCAGGCTTAAATGCAGTTTATCGTAGAACAGGTTCGCCTGCACGAACACCGGGATTGGAACCTGCTCAAAGAAATTCGAGACTCGGCAGACGAACGAAAGTTGTCTATTTTGGATATACCCAAATTGAAGTGTGGCTAGATGAACACTCAAGAGTGCTCGACGTTTACATGGAAGAGAGTTATCATGTTCTACCCGAATATTATGAACAAAACAATTTGTTAGTCCGTCACGCTTATTGTGACGGCGTAATGTTGATAGCATATATAGATGTGAGCGGAATCCTCCTAGGAGTCAGACCACGAATTTTGACAGGTATGATAATGTGGGATCAGATTTTTCGTACACATAGAGCCAGCGATTTATAAAATTATTATCAGTTTGATTTTAACACGATTTCGTATAAAGCAATCTTCAAGTGCATTTATTTATTCACTTTGAAAATAAAAAAAAATTACCTCTACAAAATTTGAGCGAACTCCGCTAATATCAACATGTCGCCCAAAGCACCCAAAGTTTCCTGCAATTAACATGGGGAAACGTACCGTAAAATTTCGAATGCACTTAATCGTCAAATTCTTACAAGAGACAGATTTACTTAATAAAAAAAGTGATGACAATTTTGTTTACAAATTCATTAATTCTTTCTTTCTCGGTGATAAATTTTAAGGTGTTAATTAAAATGTTATATTATTGTGAAAAAACATATTTCGTAATAAATGAAAGTAAAATTTCAAAAATTCAAAAGTCACGTCATTAATATTTCTAAAAGTTACATAATTTTCACAAATTTAAACAAAATATGAAATACATTTTCGGAAAGGATTTAGTGCTTTTCAAAACCTCTTGCTACAAAAGTTTGTGAAGCTGCAGTATACTGGGAATGTTGTCTCTTTATAAAATTTGAAACATTTTCACATAATAGTCAGAAATGTTTTTTTTTTTCCATTATTTTATGAGTCAACTTTGGGAAGTTTGGCTAAGTTTTTAAGAATCACTAAATCTTTTTTGTAAACATATTTCATATTTTGTTTAAATTTTCAAAAATGATGTAACTGTTTAAAATAGTAATGAGGCGTCACGTCTTTTCTAATAAAATTTTATTTTATTCATTTAATGACTAAAAAATGTGAATTAAGCTTAGTTTTAAAACGGGTTATGTTCTAAACGGGCTTTTTAATAACTATTCAATTCAGAACAGTTTTAATTTTGAGTTTCCTAATTTTGACAGCTTAAAAATTAAAACTATCAAGTATTTAAATTTCTAAGTTCAAAACCTCTAATTTAATTTAAAGACTAATGTAAAATCCGGAATAGTAAAATTGCTGATATCATAAAATAAAAAAATAAAAACAATTAAGAAATTTTTAAACAATGATATGAAAAATAATATGTAAAAAGAATACTTACACCTAATGGATGCATTTTTAATTTTCTTTAGCATTTTAATGTTCATTCATTATAAAAACAATTTTTGGCTTGTTAAGATTCAGATATATTCCTCTATATATAAATATATAAGACTTCTACTTCTATCCTGCCTTTCTTACCTATTCTACTATTAATCCTTCTTTTTGTTCTTTCCTCTCTTTCTTATCTTTCCTTGTGATGCATTCGTTTCTTACTTCCACCACCATTCCTCCCATAGCTCTTCCTTTTTTATTCATCCTCATTGTATTCTGAACTTTCCATTTCTAAACTCTTGGTAACCTTCCCCTTACTCTTTTCCATGCATTTTCATCTAGCCACGTCTTCATCATTATATCTACATCTCATTGTGGCAAATTTCTCATGAGGTCCCTATCCTTTCTCTCCAATCCTACTATATTCCTGTAACATATATTCTATTCTTCCCTACCTTCGTTTCTCGTCTCTTTTTCCATCTACCTATTTTTTATTTTCCTATCTCCCGTTCTTTCCTCTCCTAGTTTCGCGGCACCTTATTTCTTACTATCTCTTCCCTTTCTTCATCTTAATTCCACCACACTCCGTCTATTTGTATTCTGCCGTACTTAACCCATGTTCTTCTTCCCTTTTTTCTTTCCTCTTTCGCTATTTTCCTTAACTTCTACTGTACCTTCCTTTCTACTCATGTCAAATTATCATCTGTTTTCTCCGAGCTTCCATATAACATCCTCTCCTTTGTCATCACTTCCCTCTTGTGATCCCATTTATTTAGTTTCACCAGTACCATTCTTTCTCCTCTTCGCTCTTCCCTATCTGAACTTCTCACTTATTCTATCTCGACCTTCGCATCAATCCTTTTTAATACTTCTTCCACTGTTTCCTCCAACTTCTTTCGCTCTAATCTTATACCATTTATCACTATTTTTCTTTGTCTCTCTTCCCTCTCTTTCTTTTCTAACTTTTGATCTATTTTTCTCAGTCTATCCATCATCATATTCCTATTCTCGCCCCCACCAAAATCCCGGTTTGAGCTTTCAATTTTCTTTATCCTAACTTGCACCTCCTCTACCATTTTTTATCTTCCTGCTTCTCTAGTTTTTGTTCTAATAACTGCATTCTCTTTTTTAACTATTCCCTGACCTCTTCTCATTTCTTTATTTCTTTCCTAGGTTCAGCTATTTCGCGCTGAATTTCCTTCTTTAATTCCTCTCCGCTTTTCTTCTGCTTTCCTCCATAAATCCCCATTACTTCTATCATAACTTCTCGAATTTCTTTTAGTCTTTCCTGTTTCATCGGATCTTTAGTTTCATCTCCATTTCCTTCAGTCCCCTTACTATTATCCTCCTTATCTAAAAAACTATGCTTTTCCGGCGACGATCTAAGCCTTTTTGGATATTTAAAACTTAAATCTATATCGTTCTTCTCTTCACTGCCTTCGCTCTCACCTTTCTTCCTTTTCATAAAAGCCTCAATCGATCCCATACTTTTTGCTCTTAATTTCTCCTTTTCTTCAGTTTTCCTGTACTTTTCCCTTGCCTTCCTTTGTTTGATCTCGTCTTTCGGTGTACTAAACACCTCCTGCTCTAAATCTGTTTTTTCCGCGATGATATGCGCTGGGCTAGCCATGAATCCAATTCAAATACTCCCGCTGTCTAGCCTTCCCTGTCTCCATCTATCGTCGTGATCTGGTACCTGACTTTCTCCTTCGTACGCAACCCTGCTACTACCAACCCGATTAACCCAGTCCTCCCACACTGTCACAAATCTCAAAACAAACTAACCTTAATTTCCACAGAAATCTGTCTTAATCCTCAAAAATTCATTCCTCCCCTTTTCAATCTCACAATCCCTCAATCAATTTTTAAAGTCCAAACCCTTTCACACACTTCCAAAATCCACTCACCTAAAATTTTAACACAGATATCAGGAAAACTCGGCATCATCAATTCCCACTATTTTACACTTTCATGCCGGAAACGGAAGTCCTTGCAAACTCTTAAACTATAAAACATTAAAGTTGAACTCTCGGCCTTCCATTTTGAAATTTGTTTTTAATATTTTATTATTCAAAAACCATTCTTTTCTTTTCAAGGTAAAGCATCGCTGACTCCTACTCCCACAGTATGGTATATCTATTATTCGCAAAGAACTTTTAAGTTAACGGTTAATCCTGCGATAAAGACAGTGACTGATCTTTGCCTCTTTGATATACCTTACGAGTATGTTGACATTGAAAGTAATTCAATTAAAGAGGTTACTGTAGCTGCAATTGAATTTGAAGTTTTTACAGATAGGAATAAAATGATTACGTCAGCTCTGCTCACACGTCCATACGTTTATAGATTAGGATAGATTATTCTATGAATAAGATGAACAAGAAGTTTATAAAAATTGTGTAAATTTTTTGTCCCGTATATTCTTGAAGTAAATACATAATGATGTACAAACTACTTTTATAAGGAGCTCTTAGGTATTTGATTAGTTAACATAAATGCTTATAGGTCTGTTCAATTTTATACACCAGCTATTTGTTTTCTTTTAAAGAAAGGACTTATTAAAATGTAATATATTCTTTTGAAAAATAAAAACAAATTTTACACAATACAGTGTTTAGCCCAGAAAGCCATGGATATAAATTTATGAAAATTATGTCAAATTTTTCTAACAAAGGCAGGATCCGAAAGTGGATCCCCTGTCTCGAAATTAAAGTTTTGGCCATCATATTTGAAATCGGTAACTCAAAACACTACTATAGGTATCATTTTTTAATGTTTTGCCATGGTTTCTGTGCTTTTGTCTCAGTGTTTCCAGTTAGAGCAAGACATTCGGAAGTAGTATTATCTTGCAAGTAACATTCTTTT
Source organism: Belonocnema kinseyi (assembly GCF_010883055.1). Taxonomy (NCBI): domain Eukaryota; kingdom Metazoa; phylum Arthropoda; class Insecta; order Hymenoptera; family Cynipidae; genus Belonocnema; species Belonocnema kinseyi. Next base: position 135,837,781 of record NC_046658.1, on the reverse strand, counting down.
AGCGTCATTTCAAAACGGCCTCATTCATTTTAGAATTTCATAAATATATTTATAAGGAAATAGTATTTTTGAAATTACGCGATACTTTCTGAGAAATAATAAGAAAAATAATTTAAAAATATTAATAATAAATAAATATACATGATAAAAGAGCGCACATTAATCCTGTCAAAGATGGGCAACTTAGTTGATCCAAAAAATGACAGGCCAATCACTTTTCTTGACACACTGTATGAGATCTTCACAGATATCCTTAATGATAGGATTGTTCGGACAATGACAACTGTGTACAAGAAATGTACGAACAACGCAGCTCAAAGAAAGGCGTAGCAGAAATTCGGAAGAATCTGCTCATTGACAGATGTGTCTGCATAGACGCAGCATTCCACCAGCGTGGCCTATCGATGGCCTGGATTGATTACCTTAAAGCTTTCAATTCGAGCACTAATAGATTTATCATCTGTCTTTTGGAAAGCTTAAAGGTTCATCTGCACACCCTAAGGTACATAGAGAGATTGATGCCGCTTTCTAAAACCAGATTTACTATCTTATCTGGAAAACATCGTGTGACAACTCACAACGTCACCTTTCAGAGAGGTGTCGGTCAGGGTGACATTACGATCCCACTTCTCTTTGCCTCACATTATTGCTACTATTCTCTCACTTTACCATTACAAGGAATACTTTTGCGGCGAACCTGGAAATCTAAATCATAAGGTCACACATGTATTTTAAATGGATGGTCTTAAGATCTATGCAAAATATGCAGAGCAACTACACTTAGCTCCAGGGATTGTCAAGAAATACTCTCAGCAGATTCGAATGAAGTTTGGGTTACAAAAATGAGCCAAAGTTTATTTGGAGCGAGGAAAACATGATGGCATCCCCGAAGAACCTAAGATCGTCGACAGATACGATATACCTCACCTTGGCGCTGGAGAGACCTATACATACCTGGGCATGCCACAGAGCGGCCTTCACGACGTAAGACCTATAAATGATACTCTCCTAAGCAGATCCGAATTATGAGCGAGGAACAAAGTATCTGCAAAGAAACATGTCTGACCTTTCGGTAGTACTCTATTATTTGGATTGGTTCCATGGACGAATGAGGAGCTCAGATCACTTAATATAGGGACACACACATTTTTGCACATGAAAAAAGCATGCTAGGTGGTATAAACAAAAAAAAAAGAACATATAAGCTTTTGTGAGCATTTAAGCGTATTCACTGCTATCAAATATCAACGAATTAAAAGAAACCCTTAAAAAGAGTTCTCTTAAGACTCTCATTATGCGACCACCTTGAAATTCCTTAAAATTTTTGAAATCATTTTAAAATTTTACGACTGCCTTGATATCTCTGAAATTTAGTGAACTTCTCTCAAATCTTTTAAACTCCTTTTCAATACTTTAAAACCCTTCCAAATGTTTAAAATCTCGTTAAATCGATCGAAATCTGATAAGCTCTTTTTAAAAGTTCTTCAAATGCATAGATAAACTTTTCAATTCTTTTGAAATATTAGAATCATAAAAAAGTCTTAAAGTTATTTGAAACTCCAAGGAACTACTTTAAAATCCTGCGAAAAGCCTTTTTTAAGTAACTTAAAATTCCTTGCAATATTTGAAATTCAATTAAATTTTTGTAAACTCTTGAAACCTTTGAAATTTTAAAATATGGCTAGCTATGCCTATCTGAGGTGTCAGAAAAAGAATATAACAGTATGCTTTTATGTCACGATAAATTCTTTTCTCTTAACAATTAGAAAAGATGAGGATTGTCTACACTCTAGTCTTATCGTTGGCTATGATACAATATTCTACTCGCGAATATAAAAATAGAATATATCTCGTTTTCAGTAAATTTCTTTTCAACTTTACGCAAATCCGAATTTTCACAGTTTAATATACGCGGAATAAATAATTCAAAATCGTTCCAAAAGATAACATTAGCAAGTTTAAAAAAAATGTCCAATCTGCAAAAACCTAGTAACTTGCCTTCTTGCGAAGTAATAAATTGTATAAAAAATTATTAGATATGATTATAAACCAATTATTTTTACTACTAGTAAATTTAAGGTAGTTTATACTTATTTAAAAATCATTAAATGCTCCCAAAATAATTAGAAGTATAGATCATTTCAGAACAGACATTCGGCTCTCAAATCTTAGAACTTTTTATAGGACTAACTTAGAGGGGTACATTTGAAAAAAATTTATTATAATTAAAATAAATTTTTGATGCTGGAAGGACTGTAAAAAAATATGCCTTTAGAGCAACTATTCATGTAGACGAACTAAAGCAAATTTCAATTATGCAGAAAAAGATATTTCATTTGACGTATATAGCATACCACATTAATGCATTTCTTTAAGGATTTAAATAAAAACCTCCAATGCCTTTTTAAAAAAATAATCTAGCTCAATATTAATTTACAGACTGAATCTAGAATCAGCATACAAAAATCGACGGGAAAAGTGTTGATACCATAGATAGTATGTGATTTCAAACTCTTTCTTAATGGGTCTTTTCCATTGTTAAAACATTTTAAACCATCATGATCAGAATGTAGTACGACTTTAAAACCCAATTTTTCGAACATTACTTTTAAATTACTGCTGTACATTGCTGTATATGGTAGGACCAACAAATTTTCAATATTATTGTAACTATTTTCAATATTTGTACATTTATTTGTGCATTTAGTGGTAATATTGCTTTCACAATCAATATCTTTCAACCTTTTGTTCATAAACTTGGTGAAGACATTTTTAGGGTAATCATTTTCAATTAAGGTTTTTCCGACTAAATAAAGATTCTTATTTTTGTATATACGGTCAGAAATTCTAACTGGTATGTCAAACAATAAATCAATTACCATGATTTTATATTGTATGAGTGAAAATATATTAACGTTTAGATACCTTCCCGACCATGTGGGCGTCCTATACCAGTCAATGCTCAATCTGCCATTGTCTCTTTTTACTACAGAGTCTAGAAAGCTTGTACTCATTTTGTTTTCTCTTTCTATAGCTAACTTAAACCTTGTGTCGATTTTTTTTAACCTTATCAATAAATCATCGACTTTGTTCTTATGAGCAGAAGTCAGAATATCGTCCACATGGTAATAGAAAACTTTATTTCGTATGAAAAAGTTTTGAGCATAGTACTTTCTAGATCTCCCATTGCCAAATTGACCACCGCAGCTGACAACGGAGAGCCCATGGGCAGACCAACAGTTTGCCTGTAGAACCTATTGTTAAAAACAAAGTAACCATTTTCAAGACAAAATTTCAGAAGTTTCAGAAAAGATATTTGATGAAGACTGGTATGATTACTGACCTGTGGCCATTTTTTTCTTTATAATTGCAACAATGAGCTTGGGTAAATCATTGATAAATAATGCCGTAATATCAAGTGATGTCACCTCAAAATCGTCAGGGATATTTTCAATCTTATTAATCTTTTCTACAAATTCAAAACTATATTTCACAAAAGTACTCGTTTTTCCTAAAGTTTTTGAAATCGGAATATGAATAAGTTTTGATAAATCATTTAAAGCTGATCCTATGAAAGATATAGTGTGACTGGTCTCACAAAATTTTGTTATTCATGGATCTTTGGTAACCCATCGAATTTACGCGATAAATCATTTTAGCCTTTCAAAAATTTACTTGAACTTTGATATAAAAGATTGGTTTTAATTATATTACCTATAATTAAATTTAATTCCCTTTTAACTTTATTTGTTAGATCTGTATTTAATTTTATGTAGGTAGTTTTGTCTTCAAATAGGATTTCACATTTTCTTATATAATATTGCACTTCTGATCTTGTATCAATAACATGTTCCACATCAATTGTGTACATTTTCTCCTCGATATTTGCTAGAGATCTTTCAATAATATTAATTTTGTTAACGAGTATCGTACTGAACGTCATTTGATAAATTCAATAGCCATTCTAAATTAAAACACCCATTTTTAGGTTTGTAATATTTTTGTATTTTCCATTTATATTTCGTAATTGTTTTCTTAATAAATTCCTTTCCATATCTATTTAAATAAACCAACTGTGTGTCCCTAAATTCTTCAAATGACGTTAAATCGATTGTTTTAGAATAACTTTTTTTCTAAATTTAGTTTGAAACCCTGATTGATATTAATCAATACACAGATATCTCTAATTTCTGTCATTCAAATGTGTACTCTCATTCTGAGATTGCAGAATCGAAACTGATTCAGACTTATCTTAAAATTGAAATTTAAGTGGCCAAATTGGCAATGAAAGATATAGAAAGTAGTATTCTCAAAACTGTTCCCTACGAAATAAATTTTTTATTTCGCTATGTTGACGATATCCTGACTTGTGTTCATGAGAACAACATCGATGATTTGTTGAAACGTTCAAAAAATTTAACACAAGGCCCACATGGTCGGAAAGGTATGTGAACTTTAATACATTTTCATCCATACTATATAAAATCAGTGTGATTAATTCATTAGTTAACATAGCAGTTAGATTTTCTAACTATACATACAAAAATATAAATCTTGATTTAGTCAGAAAAATCTTAATGGAAAATGATTACCCTAAAAATGTCATCACCAAGTTTATGAACAAAAGGTTATAACATATTGATTGTGAAAACAATATTAACACTAATAGCACAAATAACGTTACAAATATTGAAAATAGTTACAATAATAGTAAAAAGATTTGGTACTACCATATAGAGCAATGTTAGCAATAATTTAAAAATAATTTTCGAAAAATTGAGTTTCAAAGTCGAAATACGTTCTGTACATGATGGTTTTTAATTTTTTAACAATGGAAAAGATCCGTGATGAAAGAGTTTGGAATCGTATACGATCTATTGTTCAGAATTTCAAAAATGCTTAAACATTGCAAACTACATATAAGAAATGCGTAAAAACCTCAAAAATGAGTGACTCATAACTCCTTAAATTTTTTGTCCCACAACTCCCCAAATCGTATCTATTCAAAATGGTATATATTTACCTTTGCAATTCGCTCGAAAAACTGATCGAAAGTATCACCAAAAAGATTGTTCAAGAATTTTTTTGAATAATTTTAAAACACATAAGGTAAATAAGATACATTTGAATTATATTACCATTATGAATTTCGCGTCCCCCTATAGACCATCTTTCCTATACTCGTTTTTGTGATTATAACCTAAAAAAACATACAGCAATTAGTAACGATAGAATGAATGAAATTTTCTCATTGGGATAATATAATTCCTACGTACCTTTTTGTATTTCTTTAAGGATGCTTATTTGACTTAATATTATATGTATCTCCTTTGCTATTTTTATGGATCTCACGACATAAAAAAGGAGTTATGGGAATTTGTCCCGCTGGGGTCTGGCTTCGCGAGAAGTGTGATAACGCACGGGTGCATGCGCATCTTCATTAATTTTCAACTACATTTGATTGAATTTTAATTTAATTCTGCGAATTGACTAGATTTCAACCACAAAAGTGGTTGAAAAATGATACTGATACTGATAATCTTTTTGGCCGTGTACTTCTATCACGTAAATAAACTCCACATTTTGAGCCATAAAGTAACCAAGGTGATGTTTTGGTGGAAAACGATGTATAATTAGTAAACAATTTCATATTCCAAAGTTTTTAAAACTGCAGTCTGTAAATTTTTTCAGATTTTTTAAGACGTGCAACTCGTTCTCGGAAGACTCAAAAATCGAGGTTTAAAAATACTGCCTCCAAAACCTCCATTTTCGGCAAGTTTTACATCAACGCCATCGTAGAAAGTACACATACGAGCAGCATAACTTGACACCTCTGTTTCAGGTGAACCCTGAAGAAGTGAACTGCAATGTTCATGAAACGTCAAAAAATATTCGTATTTATTTACACAGGTAGAATCTGAAATATCTCTCTTTATTCTAACTAATATTGTTTCTAAGCGCAAAGCAGAAAAGTACGTGAAAAAAGTGATTTTTTGTAGAAAATGAAGATTTAAGGTTGGAATTTAATTTATACTTTTCTGTCGGTGAAAGTGGCGAACAGATTTATTTAAGGCCGTTTTCTTTGAAAAAAGTGCTTTATTATTTTAGCGAATTCAAGGACTTTTGGAAGTGCTATATGATCAAGAAAAGTTTTAAAATAAAGGTGAGAGGTTAGGTAATTAAAAAAAGAAGAGCAAGACGGGAGACAAATACAAAGAGTCAGTTGCCTGTTTTTAAATTATCAATCATTTTATTATTATATAAAAATTTAGCATTCAAGCAAATCCTTTAAATGTAAAATATATTACAATGGCGTTAAAGTTGAAGGTGTAACTATTCGCCACTTGATGTTTTTTTGGATCTTCCATCTGCCACTTCACAGGTTTTCAGTCGCGTACTTCCTGATGGTCCAGGAAGTTTCCTACAAAGCAACAGATGTTTTATAAAAACTTTCTTTTCTTTCTGAGCTTTCTAAGTGGCTTTCTGAGCTCTCTGTATTTTTAGGTCTCGTTTATATAGATTGCTTGCAAATTCAAATTTAGTGTCAAGATATATTTATAATGAAGACACTTCCGCCTTTTTTCTCATGCATGACGCTGTCGGATCGATTAGCTAGGATATAATGATCCACCTAAATATTAAAATCCCAACAAGGTTCCCACCATTTCTCATGTCCTCGTCGTCTGAGAAGTGTTTTAGATGTCCTTTGCACAGCTGGTCTAATAAAACGGTAAATGATACGTCAGCTCTCAAGTAAACAATTCTACAAGCAGCTCAATGAGAGGATGAGTTTCTGAAGTATTTTGTATCCTAGAATCGATTGGTGTTGTTGATTCTTTCATGAAATATCAGCAAGTAGCAGAAAAGTCAAAAGTGGGGGAGGAGACAAGTTAAGTGTAACCAAATAAGACGAGGGTGTTTCCAGCTGTTTCATCTTTTTCTTTTAGGACTAATTTGATTGAAGTTGAAGAATATTAACCTCCTTCTTTCAAATGATGACATTTTCCTTTTGTAAATTTAAATGAAAAATTTGGTGTTCGTACTTAGCACTTTATTGACCTCGGATCGCTCTTTCCTAAGTATGGCCTTATTGAGGTACGTCAAGTGGACCTATTAGGATACACGGTGTCATAATATAATATTTATTCTCTAAATCCGAGAATAGATTGTCTCTATAGAAAAGCATTCATTCTGTTAGAGTTATAGGTTGTATCTTGGATTGCAATAAACGAGGTTTTCAATAAACGAGTCTTGCAATAATCGAGGTTTGACTGTATATTATCTGGCACATCAATATGTAATTGTATGTATTTTTGATGTAACTCATGATTGCGATCATTTCTGAAGCAGAATTCCCTCTCTTCAATCGAAATCATCGAGCCTTCTATTTCTGGAAACAGGGCGCTATTTTCAGCCAAATATTATATTCCTCAACACTACTTCATGCTGGCCTATCGTTCTGTTGTGCTTGCTGCAGACAACTTGTTGTTTTCATATCTTTTCTATTTCCTCTATACAGGGTTTTCCCGGAAAGTAATAGGACTGATTTTCTTCCGCCGCGACTGTACTTCGGAGCGTGGGCGCACCGACTGGATTTGGTAGAGGGCGTTCCTAGCTAACGAAAGAGCGGCTGGTCAGTTGTTTCCGAGCACTTGGAGAGTCAGGACAGGCATTTTCACGCGACGTGTTTCTTTGAGTGGTGCAAGCCGAAAATGCAGCGTTTGTTAGAGCAGAGGTACGCGATTAAATTCTGTGTGAAACTTGGTAAATCTGCAACAGAGACGTTCGATATGATCAAGCAGGCTTACCTAGATGTTGCTTTAGCAAGAAGTGGTGTTTTTCGGTGGCACCAGGCCTTTTTGGAGGCTTGGGAAGAAGTCGCCGATGAAGACCGTGCTGGAGGACCTTCGACTTCGACAAACATCGACAATGTGACTAGTGTGCGCAAAGTTTTGAACTCAGACCGTCAACTGAGTATTCATTTAATTGCCCAGATGTTAAATCTATCAAAATCTGTGGTTCATGACATTGTGACGGAGTACAACAAGACAACAAGACATCGCAGCCGACTGGAAGTTGCACCACGACAACGCCCCGATTCACACCGCCTTTCTTGTGAACAGCTACCTGACCAAGGCCGGCATCCCAACGCTTCCGCAGCGCTGCATCGACGCAGAAGGAGCCTATTTTGAAAGTTTTTAAAGAATTGTAACGAATGACTCAATAAATTTTTTTAAATCGACTCAATCCTATTACTTTCCGGGCAAACCCTGTAGTTTGTGCTAATATGTGATATGCGATTAATCTTTTAAAAGTGATGCAGTATGCCGAAGACAACAACGAAAACAATCACAGACACCAGCGTAAAATCGGTTTTTTGGACTCAAAGTGACTGGTGATTATTCTCTCAGGTATCGTTTTTGAAAAATAGATACTGGTACAAGAAAATTGACACTGCTGAAGGAAAACCCGAGATAAATTAATTAAGAACAATTGTACCCTTCTAAGCGCAACAAACGATGGGCAAAGTTTCCTTTTACATAATTGAATTGTTTTCCATAGTACCAGGTGTATACATATGAAACCGGTATTGCCATCTAGCGGCTAGTAGGCACACTTGTAGGCACTGTCGGAACTTACCATTTGTGCTAATTGGCGTATTGTCATCTGTCAACAATATCCAATACGTATGCGCCAGCGAGGGCGCATACTTTGAATAAAATATTTGTTATGTCTAGTGTCAATTAGAATGATGTTTGAAGTGAGTCTTGATATATGTCTTAAAGACGTCGTTAGGTCATTTTTCGGACATTAGACGTCAGAGGCGTTAATTGGGCTGTAATAGGAGGTCTTAGGAACGCCCCAAAGATGTTCTACGGATGTTCGTGGTTTTGTGCCCACTAGGTAATTACAGAATATCATTAATTAGTATCCATTGGTATCCTAATCAAATTCACAACTTTTTGATTACACAAATTTTATCATTTATTTGAATGTGACCGTGCAATCTATAGCAGTCGTAGTATATAGTTTTTTCAGACAGGATACGTTTCAAAAGAATTCTGCTTTGCTGTATCTTCTATGGGATCAAAAAAGCAAGACAAATTAATGGTTAAAATGTGATATTTGAACTAGTCAATTAATTTTGTAAATCCTAATTCTCCTTTTCTCAACTGATCTATGAAAACAGGTATAAATTGATATAAATAAAATTTTGTAAAATTAAAATGTGAATCGCAAATAAATAGGTCAGGTTAAGCCATTGAAATGGTTTTGTATTTGACTTTAAGTAATCTTCATTTTAGATTGATTTCATGAATCAATTTCATTGTTTGTAGTGTCTTAGGTTGATTAGAAATTATTTAAAATATTTATAAACAGTATTAAATTGAAGAAAAAAAACATTTTGTAGGATGCAAACAATAATAAGTTTTGCTCTATTTTCAAACCCCAAAAAAAGAAGAACCAATTAAGAAACCCAGAACTAACAATACCCTTTAATCTGTTTTTATAAATGTTCTACGATTTCTAGTTAACTTTTTTTTATCTAAAATTAAACAAAAAGAATTACAAATTATGAAAAAACATAAAAAATGGTTTCGTAACTTTTGACGAATTATTAACTATGAATAAAAAAATTACAATAATATGTGAATTTGAAAAAAAGATTTCGAGAAAAAATCATATAAATTTAGACATTAGAAGATGAACAATAGTTTTTAATAAGTTATACATTGTTTTAAATCCAAAGATTAATAGAGGAGCTACTAAAATTAATAGTTAAATCAGATTATAAAAAACTTAGATAAACTAGTTGCATGAATAATTTTATCAATCACTTTTTCTTTTGATTAGTTAAAAATTAAAATTTTAATCGAATATTTCAAATTAAAGAGTCTAAGGTTATAATATATATTGGTCTATAACCATATCTTTATGGTTTTTATGCGTTGTCTAAAGTTACCATGATGTTTCTTTATTCTTGTAGAAAATAGTTTACCAGTTTTACCGACATAACACTTTTTATAAAATTCAAACATTGAATTTTATTTACTAGATCAGTAAGTTGAAAATGGTATAAAGAGTCTTTTCCTAGTTTTATAAATTTATCAAGTTTTAAATCAATTTTCAATAGAGCGGGGAAGAAAAGAAGTTATGACAAAAGAGATGCTAGATAGAGGCACAATAAAATAATCACTTCACTGATAAATACAATATAAGTCACAGGCTTAGTGTGACATAGTTTACGACGAGTGGGCTTTCGTTCCATTCAACACGCTTTAAATGGCCCAAATGACGCCATTTTTACCGGCAAGATTGACTGTAATGTTTCAGGTGACCACTCGTACACGGAAGCTATGTCACGTTTTAATTACATACCGCACAAGTGGGGGACCATGCTGGAACAGTAATCACTTTTACTGGCAATGTGACCTTGATTCTACAAGATTTACAACAAAACGACTACTTAACCCTGGATATGGACCAAGGTCAGCAAGTAGCAAGTCTCGACGACAATTTTGCAGCACCTAGACACACGACGTTGAAATGCGACAAATTATTTACTTAAAACAAAGAACAGAAAGAATAAAGGAACCTGCCTAGCAACTGTCATCTTCCGTGGTTATTTTGTCTAATTTTTGGCTTAATTGTATCCATTTATCCATTTTTCTATAGAAAGCCTCCAAGGCAATGCTCTCACTACGATCTCAGGGTAACGAATAAATTTTAGAATGGGGTCTCCGTTCATCTCGGCATGGGACAGGCAGAACGCCACTTGTGTCTGAAGACTAAAACTAAAGATTGGTAGAATGAGTAGAACCGCAAGGAAGTGAGACAGTTACCAGTTCGGTTCCACGCAGCGTGGTTGCGCACATTCGATATCCGAGTTTCGCAAATCGGCACTGGTAGCACGCTATTCGACGATGTTGACAGGGATGCGCTAACTCTCGCAAGTGCACAGATTCTTCGCGGCCGCTTAATCCTGTGTTACCCAGCACTCTTGTACGAGCGGGAACCTCATCCACTGCGCATGTGCTCAAAAACCCCTTCTTGTTCCATGGTGTAGTCTCCCGTACACTGTAGATTGTGGCATCTCCATTATTGTAGTTGGTAGTTCATCCTTTTTAAAACCAACTCGGCCAAACATGAAGTTGACACAGTGTGTAAAGTGAAATCTAGATTTTCTATGCTATTGCATTCTAAATCTTGCATGGATAAATCGGCTTAGACTGGAGAAGTAGGAAAACCCAAAGGTGTTCCCTGTATTTGTCTATAAACAATATTATTAAATTTACATATGATTTTGCCCTTAAAAAATCTAATTCCTTCTTAAAATTTTTCAAGTGGTAAATCTGTGTAGTTTCTCTATGTTGATCCATCAACTTAAAATAACATTAATAAATCAAAATGTTAGCAAATAAATATGAAACATCCAAAGGAGCCATAATATGATCAGAAGCAATCGTATTTTTAATTATTATATTCTTAAATTCAAAAGAATTTTTAAGTTGAGCTTTAAGTACTATTAGAGCTTTTTTAAGAATATTCTGAAATATATACGAGGGTAGTTCAATAAGTCCTTAGAATGAATTATGAAAACAATTTTTTTTGGGTATTTTTTTTTTTATTTTTCAACATAATCTCCTTGGAGCTCTATACACTTGGTCAATCGCTTTTCAAGTTTTTTTAATCCTGCAGAAAAGTGCGTTTTCGGAAGT
>NC_046658.1:135823975-135825961 GCF_010883055.1 Belonocnema kinseyi | reverse complement strand
ATATCTAGTCGGGAGTGGTGCTGACTGAAAACAGATGATTTGGAGCGATTCGCGCGCCATCTGTTGGTCATTTTAAGGACTTATTGAACTACCCTCGTATTATCCACTTTATATGTTGGTGAATTTTTTAATGAGACTACAGTTCGAAGTGGATAATTAGGTTTGTAAACCTTAGGCAAACCATAAATTTGAGGTATGTTAGTATCATGAACTAAGATAGATAAACTTCAAATTAGGTTGCACTTCCAAAATTCTTCGAACTGCGTATACCTATGTATTTTAATGCGCTGCTTACGAATATAATAGTGAAAATTGACAAAAATTTGACTTTCAAGGTCATAACCAAAAAGAAACTGAGTTTTGGAGCGGTGTTTTGTGTTTATTTCAATCCATGCACAAAATTTCGCAAAATGTTCAAAATAAAAGTTGTAGATTTTATCGAAATACACATTTTTTGCTGCATACATTTTTTTTACAGATGATTGTTTCTTAGCAAATCAGTGATATAAAAGGTTTGATGTGCTTGCAAGAGGGGTGGGTGACATTTGGGGTAAGTGACACTCGGGACGGATGTCAGATAAAACGGAACTACGTGAAGATAGCACTACAAATATAAAAAATTGTATTTTTCATAAGTGAAGTAGAAAAGTAGTTTCAGATAAATTGTAAAGTTGTTTTTATTTCTAATTAATAAAATTCAAGTGATTATATAGATTATTTCTTGAAAATTTAGTTAAATTCCTAATCAAAAAGAAATTTATTGTCATTTCCGGGTTTATCGGTTACTAAAAAAATTCAGAAATCAAATTTACGATTTGAAAAATTATGTTTTATGCACGAAATACTCTGAAACGCGTGGTGATCAAATTTGACAGACCAACTGGACACTCCAATTTTTCTGCTAGGGTCATTTCTTTAAAAGCGCCGCTGTTCATATTAATTTTTGCCCGTTTACCTCGTGTAGTAAAATTTAAATAAATCGCACGAAAAAATGTGTAATGGCTACTTTCTTCGAATATTGCAAACACGTCACCTTCGTGGGTTGATAATACAATTTGTTCATTAGTTGGCATGGGAATAAGACATTTATTTTTTCTTCTCAGTCGAATTGGTTTATCGGGAGGAAAAGTGTATCTTTGAAGTTCAAAAATCCGGTTGGGATTGTTGTCGGGAACAAGTCGAACAAACCTAAGTTCTTCAGTTGTAAATCCAAGTATAAGAGACGAATGATATTCGACAGGAGGAGACCTGGACCTGATACGAAAAGAAGACTCGGCACGAGAATGAGACCTTTCAGGAAAATTTCCAGCAGAAGAAAAAGAAGGTTCACAACGAGGAACACGAGTAATTGGGTCTACAGTCAGCAAACGATTGAACGATGAATTCGATTCTGCATCAAAAAAAAAAAAAAAATTTTATTGTAAAAATACGGATTTGTATGTTAGTATATCATCATTTATAAATCTGATTGAAAATTTTAATGTAATTATCATAGTTTTTCTCTATTTGTAACGTTGTCAATCGTTTCTGCTTTAAAAAAACACCTGAGGCGGTTACTTAGGAGGAAAAAATAACGTCGAATTCCCCATTTAGCTTGTTGTTTATTTGCAAGGGAATTAATCAGAAGCTCAAAATCTTCTAGATCATAATTTTAGAATTCCACACATATTTGTTTATAAATAGCTCATACTTTTTTGAAGGAAAACAATTTTTCCACCTAAAATTAATATTTAAAGTGATCGAAAACTGAAAAGTTCATTTTTAGACATTAAGCGGTTATTGATTAAGGATTTCATTGTTTTTTATTGGATTTTACAAAATATCAATCATTTCGATGGTATTCACAAGCCCTCAGTGAATTAAAAAATATTTAATGTTTTTGTAAGGTTTTCAAGGGATAGAAATGACGTTTTTAGGGTAGCTGGATTCGAGTCGTGGTTCAGTCTAACCGCATAAAATTGTAGGACAAATTCGATTAATTTAAAA
>NC_046658.1:135816867-135823875 GCF_010883055.1 Belonocnema kinseyi | reverse complement strand
TTTTGAATCTTTTCAAAACTTCTGAATATCTATTAAAATAATTTAAATTATTCTACAAATAATAAGTGTTCAATTCTTATTTCTTCGTCAAAATCTAATAATTTCACTAACATATTGAACATTTTTTAAATAGAATAATTAAAATTGTCACGTTAAAAGTTTAAAACCTCTTAGAAATTCTAGAGGTTCAAAGATTTCTATATAAAACAATTCAGTTTCAAATTGTTCACTTCTAAATATTTAGTTTCCATTCATATTATGGAGTTATTTTTAAGCTCAAAATAGTTCATGAAGTTTTACCCGCATTTTTAATTTTTTAAAGGTTGAAAAAATTAATAAAAATAATATATTAATACATTTATTCCTCATGTTTAATAGAAATAAGAATACGAAGGAAGACCTTAAACTTTAAATTAAAAATTTTATATTGGCAAATCTTTAAAATTTTTATTTAAAATTAAAATTATCACAATAAATGATATTATATTTATTTTAATTCTGATTAAAATGAATTGAAACAGTTACAATCTAGAATTTCTCAAGTTTTGAAAGAATTTAGAATCGTTTTGTCAAATAAATTATTGTTTAGTCTTTTATGCTTAAAGTACAGATCCATTTTAAAATTGATAAATTTATTTATATTTACAGTTGAGAAAATAAAACTGGTTTAATCAAAAATTTTCAATTTCAATCATTTTCCGGTCTTTCCCATTTCCCGGTCCAGCGGCCACCCTAAGTCGTCTACAAGATGCCTTTGTTACATCATGTCCAAGAGACTTGTAATAGTTCAAAAATGTTAATAAAAAAATTTCTTAATTACCACAACAGTTATGAGTTTTTTTACAGTGAGACTACACACCTTGAGAATTCGCATTTTCGTTACTCATACCAAAATTGGTCAGAAAGTCCCTGGTTTTGGGCGGCATACCTGATGATAGTTCTGTGAAAATACATAAAAGGATAACTAATTTTTTATGTGAAATACATATTTATCGTAGAAATAGCACAATTCGATTATTATATTTTATTTCGTGTAAGTCGGTTGCGAATTTACGCAAAAATTGTCAAATCAAAGTTTGCGACATAATTCAAAAAAATATCTAAATTTGTTTATTGCGAAACTTCCCAGTGGGCAGAAAATTTGGCGATGTATTTACGACATCGTTACGACATGTTCACGACATTTTTACGACATCCTAGATCCGTGTCGTTTCGGTATATTTACTATATCGTAAAGACACCTTAACGACATGGGCATAGGATATCGTAAATTTGTCGTAAATATGTCGTAATGATCTCGTAAAGATGTCGTCAAATTTTTTGCCCACTGGGTTATAAATAATTTGCGGCACTACCACCAACATAGCATATTTACAAGTGACTACTTTATACTAAATAAAACAATATTTACACACCTTATCTATTCTAACTTACTACAAAATCACAATAAAAATTGAATATCGTTGATTTGAGAGAAAAAAAAATCAGATTGAAAAGGGTGATTATTTTAAAAACTGACTCAAATACCTTGAACATTCTCAATTTTGTAACTTTTCTCCCGAAGGGATATTTTTTCTCGAAAATTAATAAAAATCTAGAAAGAGCGATTTCTGTTGATTCTTATAAGGTATACAATTTTCATTTAAAAAAAAAACTAGAAATCACTGATCAAGAGAAATAATTCTCAGAGTTCATCCAACTATTTTAGCTGAGTATCAAACAAATGATATGAATAATAATTTTTAATTTACCAAGATCTTTTTAGTATTTTATAATTATGGTTATATAATACATTTTGCAACGTAATTATTATAAAAAATATATAAATTGGTTTTTTCTTACCAATAGAATTAAGAATAACGTTCCAGGTTAAGACTATAGTTAAAAGAATCCTCATTGTTTCACAATGTAGAAAAATCTGATTTACGCAGAATTTCGAAAACAGCGTGACTAGTCAAGATTATAATTCTTCTTGTATATATATTCTGAAATATTTGTTCTTCTCCCTTTCTAGCATCAATCGCTTATCTGAATAATTTTGGGATTAGTAATGTACAAAATTTTAATCAGTATCATAACATTGATTTATTAGAGTATAATTAAACATGTAATTTTATTATTTAGAATTAAGAAATTCAGAGATTACAGTAACGTGTTAACAGTTAGTAGAATAAAATATTGCTTTGATAGATAATTATTATGCAAGAGTATTGCGTGATGTGGCGAATAGATTTTAAAAAGTATAAAAACGTTTTTTTTTAATTTTCTATTAACGGCATTGTTTCTAGAAAAAACTTCATCAAACGAAGAAAAGTAATCTATAAAGTATATCTTTTTATCATAAGATTATTATTCTTAATTTAAAAAGTTGAGGAACATTATAATTTTATTAAATACAATGGATAAATAATGGCTCATAGTAGCAAAAAATGTTACGAAAGTAAAAACTTTCATCTTGTATCAAAGATTAGTAACAAAATTGTGAAAAATTAATCATAATCATTACTGGTTTTCATTTTAAAAAATGATAAGCTACTGAGCAAAAGGGTTTATAAAATAAAAACATCTTATTACTGGTAGGAATAAGTTTTGCAATAGTTTTAGGAAAAATTATGACCCTATTTGGCCTGGATGATTTTTTATTAACAAATGAAATATCTGGACGATTTTTCTCATAAAAATAGAATTTTTTCTGAATAATAAACACGAGGCATTTTTAATTAAAATGCTGAAACTTTAGAAATAATTAATTTGGTTTTTAACAAACGAATTGAGGATTTAAAGCAGTAGATTAATACTTCTACAATCTCAAAAATTCAACAGAAATCATCATTGTTTAACTAAATAGTTCAATTTTCAGTTAGAAAAGTGCATTTATATATAAAAATATAATTTTTCAGATCAAAAATGAAGTATTTACATTTTGAGTTAAACATTTATCCTCAAAGAAACCAAAACGCACTTTTGACTGAACATTTAAGATTTTAATCAAGAAGATGCTTTTTCAACTTAGACCATTAATTTTCTACAAAATAAAAAGAAATTTTGATAAAATTATGTGTTTTATAAAAAAATAATTGCATCTGAAACTAAAAAAGACGAATTTTCAAATACTTTTTACATCATTATAAAATTTTATAAGAAACAAAATTGATGTAGAAAATAGAAAAAGTAACTAGTGATCATCGTTTGAAACATTTTTTTATAAAATAGAAAAAGAAACTAGAAACAAGAACTAGTGATTATTGTTTATAAATTTCAAGACATATTACGTTATGTTAACAATAGCTTTAAAATCTATATTCGTATCTTTATCCGTAAAACGGGAATTTCTGCGAAAGTAGAAATGTGAGATTTCTCGATGACAGAAAAAAGAGGGAGCTAGATTTGTCATTTCAAAAATCAAATTATAAATGATTTTGTTATAGGATTTGTCCTGAGATTAAACTAGACGATTAAGCAAATTTTCTTCTATTGATGAATAAAAAGCATCGAAATAGACAAAATCTGAATAAAGTTACAATCAAAATAATATTTGTATTCACAGTTAATCTACTTCAAATTTTTTTTGCTTTTAAAGATATAAGCAACAATATAAACAAAAGAAAATTATGTGATGTATCATGTGCACGACCCCTAACATTAAAAATAAGTGTAAGTCAAACTTATTTTTAATCACATTATATCGAATAGTATGCATGAAATTTGTGATTTTCAAAGTGATTAGATAGATTTTTTCTCCCGAGATGTGTAAAATTGCCAGTTAAAATAAATTCAAAGTTAGTTTCGTTTGGACCTGACGCCCCGAAAATATTTCTCAAATCAACTTTACGGGAAGAATTTTGGTTTATAAACGAAATACTTTAAAATGCTTCGCGATTGAGTATCGGGGACCTATTGGACATTCCATGCTTTCTTCTGGAGTCATTTCTTCAATATCCCCGCTGTTAATGTTAATTTTTGCCCGTTTCCCCTTTAAAGTTACATTCCAGAATATTCCACGAAAAAACGGTTGGCTGTTTATACTTGTTTGGTCGAATATTGCAAAGACGTCACAATTAAAGTTTGATAATAGAATTTGTTCTGCGGTTGGTATCGGTTTTAGGACATGATTTTTGCCTCTTATTAGAATTGGTATGTCGGGAAGAAATGTGTATCTTCGAAGTTGGAATATTCGGTTCGGATTTTTGTGGGAAATAAGTCGAACGCATTTAAGGTCTTCACGTGTTAATGCAAGAATGTCAAAAGAAGAAAGCGTGACAGGAGACCTGGACCCGGCAGCAAGAGGAAGCTCGACAGGTAGATGTGGTTCCGCAGAAGAATGGTGTCTGGCAAGCGGAGAACGGCACCTGACACGAAGAGAAGGCTCAACAGGTAGAGAGGACGCCGCAGAAGAATGGTCGGTGGCTATAGAAGAGCTGGAACTGGCAGGAAGAGGAGGCTTGGTAGGTCGTGGAGATCCGGCAGAAGAACAAGGTGCGTCAGGAGGAAGAGTCTTATCGAAAGAATTTAGTTCAGGAAAAAAAGATGGTCTGCGCCGAGGAACACCAGGAATGGGGTCGCCATTAGGCAAACACTCAAATTGTGAACTGAATTCTGCAACAAGAAACAAAAGATTAAATGTTTTATAAAGTGTACGATGCTGTGTTTAAGTATCATGGGCTGTGGATATGGTTGTAAGTGTCAATAAAATTGTTAACAAAGTGGTGTACTGCTAACCACATTGCTACTAAAATCATGCAGTTATTTTTTATTCCTCCTGATAAAAATTGGTCTTTTTTTGGGAAAAATCATTTTTGGTTATAAATTTATCTTCTTTAGTTGCAAATGAATCTATTCACTTAAAAATTTGTCACTATTTAATTGAATTTAACTGTTTCCTATATAAAATAAAAATCTTTTCTGATTGGAATAGCTACTACTATAAATTTGTTTCAAATTAATTTTAGGTTTAAAATTTAACCTTTTGGTTTAAAAGGTAACTGTTTTGTTCCAATTTTGTTTTCCTTTTTGGGTAAACATTATTGTTTTGAACTGACAATTTCATTATAACATTTTTGATGAAAAATTCATCTCTTTCAATTTAAATAAACCTTTTAGTTAAAAATTCATGTGCTTTTTTGTAAATTCAAAGTTTCAAGAAAAGTTGTATGTTAGGCCTGCGAAACTCAAAATCTTCCAGAAGTGTGAGCCGTATCTAGGTTAACCAAACTAATCAGTTTTAGGTAGAAACAAATAATTTCCAGAGTTTGAGAAATTAAAAGTGTTACAGTACTGAACTAGACAACCAACATTGTTACCGAAAATAAGATTGTTGCGTGAAAATTCGTTGAAGAATTTAATGCATATTGTTTTAAAGTAATTCATTCAAAATCTCATTTTTAATATAGTAATAAAAATATAATACATAATTACAGAATTACCTACTCACTCTTTAGTTAATGATAAATTCTAGAAGTAAAATAATTTCCCGACCGGTAATGAAGGCTTGCATTCAGATGTTGCAATCGATATTGCAACGTAAAATTATTAATGCTGTGGTTTTGAGTGCTTTAAAACTAATTATATTCCGAAAAACAGTAAATAAGAACACCAAGATCTTTGGTTTTACAGGGGATTAAAAGTTTTTTATTGAATGGTTGATTTGGGGTCTCCAGATATGTTTAGAAAAATATTTTCACTACTAGGCAAGAAAAGGGATTCAGTTTAAGAGATAACTTCTACTGATATGGATTCAATTCCGGAGATTAGTTGGACCCGTACTTCTAGAGAAAAAGGTTTTCTCTAAGGACTTAAAGCTGCTTCTCTTGGTGGTTCGGAACCCACCTCAAACTGTAGATCCCCTTCCACCACCAAGTAAGTGTGGGGGAAGGGGGGTGTAAAGGAATAGGCAAGGAGGTACAAGAAAAATTTAAACCCTAATGGGATACATTAAAAGCTTCCATTCCACATAATTTTAACGTCATTATTGAACAGGAAATTTTCGAATAATTTTCAATGCAAGCCTTTTTACTAGGTGCTCGGCCTTTAAATTGTATTTTAAGGAGGGGGCTGCAAATAAGGGAGGATTTGCCTGGGGAGAGGGTATCGCCAAATTCCATCCCCCCCCTCTCAATTCAAATTTCAAAAGTATAGAAAAAATGGGGGAGTCTCTTGGAAATATAGCATATATCAATACAAAAATTATTATATTTACCAGTACAATCAAACGTGAGCGCTAAGTATAAGAATAAAGCCCATACAGTCATCTTCTTGGATGAGAGGAAAAAGTTTTTAATGTATTGATGAAAAATTCCATGAACAACATTCACTGTTTTATTGACGTACATTATCTAAATTAGAGTCGTTATCTGTTACATTAAACGCGTCCACTTTGTCCTTCTGAGATAATTATATTTCATATGAGTCAGCTTAAGGGAACAAAATTTGGTTACGAATTTGATTAAAACTGATGTGAACATTCATGCAATCATTTACATTTCAGAAAAAAAAAATGATTTTTTAATAGCAAATTTGTATAGTGTCTAATATCAATTCTACAAAAAATGTCGAAAGAATTGGAAAAATGTACTTAATTGTTTCATATGTCTGATTTGATTTTTTAGAAATTCAAGTGTAATAAATAAGTTATTTTGAAACAAAAGCATCGTCCTTTAAACTCGATGTTTAATCGACATTTCAACGGACCGTGAACGCTGCTAGAGACAAGCTCAACATTCAACTGGTATAATCAAAATTACGAGTGCTAATATCTCGAAGAGTTGCTTATAATTCCAGTATTGGAAAAAAAATTTCACAATGTTTCTATGTAATCCGAGGAATTTAAAAAAAATTGCATAAAATTCTAATGATTTTATATTATTTTAAAGAGTTTTAATGCTTTCGAATTAATTTGAAGGAATTTTAATGTACGAGGGTGGATTGATAAGTTTCCGGCCTGACCAAGAAAAACAACGTTTTTAAGAATTTTTTTTTATTTCTCAACATAATCTCCTCCAAGGCTGATAC
>NC_046658.1:135810938-135816767 GCF_010883055.1 Belonocnema kinseyi | reverse complement strand
GCTATCTAAGGATGGTACTATAGAACGCCACCTCAAGGTAGGCCTAGTGGCGCCATCTCTTGGTCAGGCCGGAAACTTATCAATCCACCCTCGTATTAAATTGTATTTTACAGACTATCAAGTACGTGAGTGGGATTTAGAGGGCGTAAATGGATTCACAAACATTTTATAATTTACGACAGTTTTAAATTTAATTTATCCGCAGCAACATTCTCACCGTAGACTATCCCATTTTAGGCTTTGAAAAAATATTATCTTTTTGATATGATACAAATCTTATTAATTAAATTAAGACAAGGGGTATTTCGTTTAAAAAATCTGTTGTAGAAATGATGTGAAACGGTGCTGGAATTACAAAATAATCTGAGTATTTGAATAAAGAATTACGTTAATAGAACAAATACCATTCGTAATAAAATGTTTGAGTTTAAATAAATATGTGAAATTCTGTAGTTTGAAAGTAAGAAACTCATTATAAAAAAATTTAGGATTGGAAAAAAAATTATATCTATAAATATTATTTTTTATTTCATAAATGCCATTCAATCAAATCATTTAATTAAATAGCGCCTCAAAAGTAACAGCATAATATATAAATATACTCGTACTTATGATAAAAAATATTATTTTACCAATGCTATTCATGATCTAAAAATATACCACTAGTAATAATAGTATAGTTACTTAGTTTACTCCAATTGCTTTTAAGAATTTCTCTAAAATACATCTCTGTTTCAAAACCGTTATTTTCCCAGTATGTGTATATTAGGATGGCTCAAAAAGGCTTGTATTTTTTAGAGAATTTCCTGTATCATATATATATGGGTTTGACACCCCTAACATACCCCCAAGAGTACCTGAAAACTACCCTTAAAAAAACGTCAATTCTTCATGAAATCGACATTTTTAACAATGAATTCTGCTCTTTTTCTACTTAAAATTATTAATATTGGTCTGATGAAATATTAATTATCATTGGTTAATTAATTTCAAATAATTTAAACAAATGGAATTTGTTTCATATTTTTTTCCAACATTTTTTCCCCTCGAAATTATTATTTTTAGTCCAGTGAAATATTCAATAACATTGGTTCATTAATTTTTAATTGTTTAAACAAACGGAATTGGTTATAACAAAAATTTTATTCGTTTTTCCCCTAAAAATGATTACTATTGATCTAGTGGAATATTTATTAACATTAGGGCATTGATTTTCAATTATTTAAAGAAAAGGAATTTGATTAAATAATTTCGTTTCGATGTTTTTTTTTAATAAAACTTATTACTGTTGGTCTAGTGGAATATTTCTCAGTAATTATTAATAACTAAAATTATAATTAATTTAATGATAATTACTTTATCAGTAATATTTAAGTGGTAATTTTTATTAAAATGTTTTTAAAATAAAATTATTCAAACAATGTTGATAAATATTCCACTGAAGAAATATAAATAATTTTTAAATTGAAAAAAGTTTCACTAGACCACTATTAATAATTTTAAGTGAAAAAATACGAGAATACAGTATTCAAAAGGTCGATTTCATGACAAATGGACATTTTAGGTTTTAAGGGTAGTTTTTTGGTACTCGCGGGGGTGTGTTAGAGGTCTCAAACCCATATGTCTGATAGATGAAATTATTTGATGGATAATTCTCTACGGGCCAACATACTTTCCCGTCGCAGTTTTTCAAATCCTAAAAAATTATTCTAAATACTCAAAAAAGTGATTTTCCCCATGCATTTTACATAGGATACTTCAAGTCAAAACCAGCACCTGTTAAAGAAAATAAAAAAATAAAAATTACAGAATTTCTTTTTTCGGATTTGCAATAAAATGGGAGGGGATCGTTGCCCTGTAGATTGCAAAAAAAATTTGCCATACATTTTTGGACCACCCTAGTGTTTATACTTTTAGGGACAGTGCCGATACAAGTATTGACTCACGAGATCATAGACTCACATAAAATACATTTTAAGGAAATAAATATCTACATGGTACATTTTAGATTATAAAGGTAATAGTGAAAATAATATTTCAGTAATATAATACAGCTTTCTTTAATTTTGTTCTGGATTTCTTCCTTCACAATCTAAAATGTATTCATTAATTAAAACTGGATAGTGGCACCTGCGCAATATGCATACTTTTTCTTTTACTAACTCTTGAACCTTCTTCCATATTTCACACAAAAATAATTGCATGATTTTTTTTATTTTTAACTTTGTATAAACCGTAGTTTCGTGATTATAAATAGACCAGAAACTATTAAAAATTTGAACTAAGTTTGAATTCATGAAATGATCCTTAAATTGTGGAAAAATACATTCTGTAAGTTTTATAATATCATACTGTGCTTCTCCAAGATTTTATACGCAACATATACTCAACACATACACAAGTGTTTCACTCATTTGGAAAAATATTCAACGTATCTAATAAGTAGTTTTTCAAGTTAATTTTTCTGAACTTAAAATCTGGTATGACTTTGCTATTTTTACTGAAAGTGATGTTAATTGAATATTTGAGACGTAAATCCGGTTTCCTTAAGGTCTTAGGATCACGGCTTAAGCTTGCTTCAAAAAAAATAGGTCTCAACTTAGTCGGAACAGGATATTTATATTTCGCCGTGCAAGTTCAAAGAGACACTTAAGTCACATTTTTGACGAAAATGAGATTTTCGCATCAATCGATTCGCAAAAGAAAACTGCATCTATCTACGCAGACGAGAATTCTGAAAAACAAATAGATTTGATTGAATAATAATTTTTTGCGACATAAATCTGTAATTCGCCGCAGAATTAAACCGTAAGTCACTGAAAAGTTGTATTTGGCCTCTAAACGCCAGGTATGACATATGGAAATACAACTCAGAAAGAGCACGTGTCGACTCGAGGTCTTTTTAGCTTGCAAAACGCTCGAGGCTCCGTCTTGAAAAAATACAATAAGGTCGAGATATTTTACAGATAAGAAAAAGTGGAACGATCTGTTAATGAAAAAAATTGTTTCTGATTGACATTAAAAGAGTAAGAAATCGCTAAAGTCAATCTCACCTGCCCAAAATTTAGAGGCTATTTTCCTTAGCAAATATTTGGATTAATAATTGCCATCCAATACGCTTTTTATCAGTAAAGAATTCGTTTAGATTTTATTCTAGAGTAGGCAATGTATGAAAAATTGTTTTGCCATTAGGAGAAGTATTTAGCGAGAGTAAAAGGGACAATGTTTCGAGATTTTTTAAGGTATCATCAATGTAGTCAAGATGTCTTGAGACATCGAAATATCTCGAGACATACGCATCTGAAGAAAAAAATGTCCTGAATAAAAACTTTTTATTTTCGAGAGGGAAAAGCGACCCCGTAATTCGAATTGTGCGAAAACCCAGCTTGCAGAAGCGGCTAACACAGGGACCTCGACCGGATACAAAAAGCTGCGTTGGACGAATGGCAGACCGCATATAGACCACGCACATGGTTCCCTAACACATGCCCAGAACGATGCCTCAGCTGTGAACACTAAGTTCGATCAGTCGCTGTAGATATTTTCCTTCAACCATGCTAGTTGGTTTTCAATTTGCTTTGGTTTCAAGAACGGTTTCAGCACCGGGCTCCTCTAACCATGGCTGACAAATCTCAAACGGCGTGGTAAGGTCTGTAGCCTTCTTAAAAAATCTCCTTGGGCTCACTGCAAATTATAGGTGGGGTGCTTCTTTGAAAGCATGATAATCATCTTATCCTCGTTTTTTGTGGACATATGCATCTTACCTATGTCTGGAAAATCGTCAAACTTTCCTACCTCTTTATACTGTTTCAGCCACTTCCTCACAAAGTCCTATGCATTTTTCATAGCGCAACGACTGTGAAAATGATATGCAGTACTTTTAGATGCGTGCACAGAAACACGGCTTCCATTGACTTGCGTAAAGTAAACTCATTGTACAATACTCCATGCCCTTGTCTCAAAACGAATGAGAACCGACCAATACTTACATTGCATCTTAGACTATCCTTTTCTGAGATCCATAACACAGAAAATTTCTTAGATTCTTTTATTTTGTTGGTTGGGTTGTGCTGCTTTCTTTGTTTGCATTTGATTTGGTGCCGCTGTGTTCCCTTCGTACTGCATTTAATTACTTTGACAATGGAATTTTCACCTGCATTCGAAAAAAAATTAAAATAATTCTCATTGATGAGAAAGTAGCAGGAATATCGAGTATGCTGTCCCTCTTAATGCTCAACGTTTTGCAGACATTGTAGAGTCAAGCGCTCCTTTTTTTCGGGTGGTAGCACTAATTCACCACTGACGGAAGTCTACAAGCGAATGTTTCAGTGCAGTCTTTTGAGGGTAATAAAACGTTATAATTTTTAGCACTCTTATATTTCACTGCGCCACGAACTTCGTGGCAATGATTTTCAAAACCGAGTGACATTTTGTGAATGAACTCTTCAGCAGATACATTAACTTTTTGGAAAAGGAACCAACACCTTTGCTTGAAGACCTAAGCTTGGAAATTCGACAGAACATGAATCGCTAATAGAACGGTTACTGGATCTGCAAATGAGGTCAATATGTGTTTTAAATTTTGGTTTAAAGGCGCATTTCTTGGAAAATAAACAATTCAATTTTTTTTATTGCAGTGCCACATGGCGCAAATCGAAAAAATCTTTTAAAATTAAACTTACGCGTTTTGCTATGAGGAATCTGAATCTGTGATGAAAAAATATAGGTTTCTATTTGAAGTTTTAAAATTACAACGGCAACATTTGTACTGGGTCGCTTTTCCTCCTCTAAAATAAATAGGTTTTTTGTGGAAATTCATAACAAATAATAATAATGATGATATAAGATTACCAAGCTCGTCGTCCTTATTTCGGATTTAAATAATTTAATTTGGTCTTTATTTTATAGCTTACAATACATTGTGGAAAGAATTTACTTCACTTTGCTTGGTTTTTTTGTTGGACTTGAATTTTAAAATATAACTTTACGTAACATTTTATACAAGCGATCAATACTGGCGACAATTCATGTCAGTTCATGTCAGTTCATGTTAGTTCATCTCAAGTGATAACAATAATTATATTCATGGAATGAAATTTGGTTGGAAAAAAAAGTTACAACAATTTAAGTAACCCCCATATCACCGACATTTTTTTTAATTTTAAAAAATTATTTGAAGGAATTTTTCTTCTCTATTATATAACTGTATACGCCGAGCTACATCCAAATCCCATTCCATGTAGAAAATTCTTTTTAGCACTTGCCATGGACTCCACCTGTTAAAAATTAATACAATGGATGAGAACTTGCGAAAATTCAGTGAAGTAAAACACACTGGAAACTTGATATAGTCCTTCGCCGTATAGGCCACATTCTTTTTTATAATCCTTTCCGCACGCTGCTGCTTCAAGCACCGACGACTGAGCAAGGCAGTGTGAAGTGAAGGTAGACACTTTGCATGAGTTTCAAAGACGCACTGAGTATCGCCGAGAGGAATTTCTCATAAATACTCTTTCTCGATATAAGCCTAATAGCAAAGAGCTTGTGAATATTTCGGCGGCTAAACAGCTCATCCGTTTAGATATGTTCATTATACTTGTAGTGACTTAACAAGAAAGATGCAGTTGCAAACCAGCATTATCCGTTTGGAAATTCTCAATTTAAAAGAAATAGCCACCGTAAAGAAGTTTACGATTCCATTCGTTACTATGAGGTCTTCTTAAGCAATTTACTGTACAGTCTGTCAAGTTAAAGCGTGGGTGGCTTTACTCGCAGTCGGTAAGGTGTATCGACATGATTTTGGTGTCAAAATATTAAGAAGAGCTCCCT
>NC_046658.1:135804889-135810838 GCF_010883055.1 Belonocnema kinseyi | reverse complement strand
GGAGCTCTTCTTAATATTTTGACACCAAAATCATGTCGATACACCTTACCGACTGCGAGTAAAGCCACCCACGCTTTAACTTGACAGACTGTATATCGAAAATTTACATTTTGAGTTAGAAATTTATTCTTAACAAATCCAAAACGTATTTCCGACCAAATATTCGAGTTTTCAATCAAAAAGATGAATTTATTGACTCGGAACAATAATTTCACTGATCAACTAAACATGGCCTAGGTGTGCATGGAATGAGATATATCATTTCTTGAGTAGTTTTCAATGCTGAATCCAAATCTGGCCTCTGTTTTTCTTCAGCAGGTCAAGTTTTTGAGATTTCTTTAGTTAAAATTTTGTCCAAGAATCACAAATCTTATGACAGAAGAGTGTACCAAATTGTTTGAACGGAAAGCAGTGCAGGATTTCAATGCCTTTTTTAAAGCAGAATCCATTGATTTTTTATATGTTTTTTTTTTCGATATATTATACAGTTGCTGAAATATTTTTAAGAATTGACAAAAAATCTTATTCTGCAACGATTGAAAAAAATTAAAAAAGCAATGGATTCTCTGTTAAAACACGAATCAAAACCCTGTATTGCTTTCCATTCAAAAAAATGTACACCCTTTTGTCATACGATTTGTAATTTTTTTTAAATTGTATATAAAAAGATCTTAGAAAGCTGACGTGCTTGGAAGAAAGAGACCAAATTTGGATTCAGCACAGAAAACTACTCTGGAAGTGATATATCTCATTCCATGAATACATAGGTCACATTTTGTTGATCAGTGCTTTCTACAACTATTTTCTATTTATTTAAAACATAAGAATTAACTGTAGTAAATACACAAAAACAAATAAAATGTCCCATCAGCCCAGCAACGGATTCACGACGTTCTCCCACCGCTAGGGTCTCTAGATATTCTTTTTCCAATAACAATATAATTAAAATGTTTCTAATATTTATTTAAAGCATTTTCTTCTACAATAAAACGAGATTATTGAAAAAAAATTATTTTCTAGTTATTAATAAAAAGCAACTAGTTTTTGGCGAAATTATGATAATTGAAACATAATACTCAAGAATATAGTTTAATTCTTCATCCAGTAAATTTTTCTAGTTGAAAAAGGAAAAATGTGAATCCGGCAGATATATTTTCAAGCCCAAAAGATAAATTCCAGAAAAAGAGGATGACTTCTCAGGAGACTTGTTGAATTTCTAACAAAATACCTTAAGTAAAAAATCTTTTTAACCATAACCCCTCCCCCTTCTACACTTGCGACAGTATAGAAAAGCCTTGGCCTACTAGCAGCCTAACAGACTTGACGTAATACATGAATTGATATATTATTTTATTAGGATCTAAAATTAAATAAAAGAGTTTTACTGTTCAACAGATTTATAATCGTCCTGTTAAATCAATTATTGTTGAGATTTCAATACTCGAACTTGATGTTCTCGAAATTCTCGGTAAAAAAAGTTTTTTGTTTCATGAACGAAACACTCTAAAGTGCTTTTCTATTGAGTATCGGGGACCTATTGGACATTCCATGCTTTCTTCTGCAGTCAATTCTTCAATATACCCGCTGTAAATGTTAGTTTTCACCCTTTTTCCCTTTAGAGTCACATTCAAAAATATTCCACGAAAAAACGGTTGACCGGGCTTACTGGTTTTATCGAATATTGCAAAGACGTCGCCGTTGAAGTTTGATAGTACCATTTGTTCTAAGGTTGGCAGCGGTTTAAGGTCATGACTTCTCCCTGCAATAAAAATTGGTATGTCGGAGGGAAATGTGTATCTTCGAAGATGATATATCCGGTTCGGATTTTTATAGGAAACAAGTCGAACATGTATAAGATCTTCAGGTCCCAATGCAAATATTTCAAAATTAGAAAGCATGGAAGAAGGTGACCTGCACCTAGCACGAAGAGAAAGTTCGGCAGGTGGTGAAAGCCCGGCAGAAGAAATAGATGTGGCAGGAGAAAGAGCCCTAGTAGGAGAGTTTAGTTCAGGAAAATAAGAGGTTCTGCGACGAGAAACACTAGGAATAGACTCTCCATCAGGCAAATACTCAAATTGTGAACTGAATTCTGCAACAAAGAATAAAAGAATTAAATTTTTATAAAGTGGACAATCCTATTATGGCATATCATGAAATGTGAATATGGTTGCAACTCTCAATGTAAAGGTTGACACAGTGGTCAAATGTTTACAACATTGTTATTCAATTCAGCTTGTCATTAAAAAGTTAAGTTAAGTTCACCTAGAAAAAAAACTTCACGTGAAGTTATCGGTGGAGCTCCTTATGGATTTCTATCCAAAAATGAAGTCACTTACTTGAAAATTTGTCCCTTTTCAATGAATTTAACTGTTTCTGATATAAATTAAAAATTTTTACTGTTTAAAATAGCTACTTTTTGAAGTTTATTTTGTTGGTTTAAAATGTAATGTTTTTCTGGAAATTTTGCCTTTTTTGTAATAAACAGTATTGCTTCAAAATGAAAACTTTATTATAACATTTGTCCTTAAAAAATCCTCTCGTTCGTTGTAAATACACTTTTTTAGTTACAAATGCATGCCTTTTTTGGAAATTTAAAGTTTTATAAAAAGCTTTCTGTTGACCCTGAGGATCTGAAAATCTTCCACAAGTGTGAGCCGTACCTAAGAAAACGTTCTTATTCTGTACTACAAACCTTAATTTATAGTCTCATATAGGAACAACGGAATTTTCCCGCACTCTGAAATTCTTAAGTTTCTAAAACTTTCCTCGTACTGGAAATATAACGTTAGTCATAATTGCAGAACTTGACAATCATTCTTTCATTAATGACAAATTCTGAATGCAAAAGAATTTTCGGGCCGGTAATGAAGGTATGCATTCAGATGTATTTAAAATTTCAATATCCATTAGTTTTGCAGCCAATGGCTATCAAAGCCGACCGGAAGTGTCAAATGAAACCTTAAATAAATTAAAAACACTATTTTCGTTCAACACATCAGTAGGTTCTTCAAACGCAAAATTTTGGAAAATCTAGTAAGATGGTGCATAAGAATACATCGCTTCATCAAAAAACTCTCGCATTATTCAAAAGCAATTAACTAAAATAATATAAAATCATGATAAACAAATTCAAAAAAAAAAAGGTTATGTTTATTTAGGGTCTCCAAATGCATTCAGAAAAATATTTTCGCCACCAAATACGAAAACGGATTCAGTTTAAGAGATAACTTCTACTGATATGGAATTTGAAAACACGAGGACAAAAAGAGGATAAAAAGAGATTCAATAATTGTAACTCACTATTAAACAGGAAATTTTTAAATACTTTTCAATGCAAGCCTTCCTACCACGTACTCAGCCTTAAATTCGTTATTAAAAGAGGGAGCTGCAAATGCGGGAGGAATGCCCCGGGAGACGGTAACTCCAATTTCTACCCCCCCCCCCCCCTCGCTCTCTCTCGATCTAAATTTAAAAGGTATGCATACTAAAACTTTATCGCAATAGACATCGAAATCATCGCCTCGTTTATAAATGTGAAACTAAATTTTAAACATAAATCCCAATGAAATTAATAAAAGCATAATTTTTTTTCATTATTCATTATTCCTTGCAAGTGCGCATGGTAAATTAGATTCTTTTGCACAAGCGTAGTCATTCATTGCGACCTGGCGTGATTGGGAAAAGCATTATATACAGTCAACTATTAATTTTTAATGATATAAAAGAATATAAATTTTCTATAGCTACATAGAAGACCCAATAAATATTATTTGTTAGTTTCCAGCTACAATCCTTTTGATATACAAATTAAGTTTTACGTGTAAACTATTTTCTGATGTATTGATGAAGAATTCTGTGAACAACGTAATTAATGAATATTTGTCTGCTTTATTGACTTATATAATCTAAATTATAATTTTTATCTCTAACAGTCGACGCGTCAACTATGTTTTTCTGAGACAAATATATTTCATATGATTCATTTCACAGGAAAAAAATTTGATTACAAATTCAATGAAAGATGATGTCACGATTCATGCAATATTTTACGTTTTAAAGAAAACTGATTTCTTTACGGGAAATTTATATAGTATATAATATAAATTCTACAAAACATGTTAAAAGAATGGGAAAAACATACTTAATTTATTCATATTTTTGTTTTTTAGTAAATAGAGCGTGAAAAATATGTTATTTGGAAACAAAAGCATCGTTAAAGCTAATAAACTCTTTAACGTAATAAAATGTTTCAGTTTAAATAAAAATGTGAAATTTTCTAGATTTCAAATGAAAAACTAATTCTTAAAAATGTAGAATTTCTGTAGTTTATTATGTGTCATTATGCCGAATATAATATGATCAATAGTTGAACAATTTCAATAATTTTCTGTGTTTTTTCTATAATCAACTATTTCCCTCTGAATTGTTTAGTATTCAGAAGAAACTAAGAAACTGAGTATGCAACTCAAATTGTTTATAAAAGTTCCGAGAAAAAGAAGAGAGTAGTTTAAAAAAGAGTGAAAACGAGGGAAACTTGTGCGCTGATTATTATTTCAGGCTGGTAACACCTGACAAATTATTATGTTGTTGGTACGTTTGTCACTTTCAGTTATATACGAACTGCGTCTGTTTACGATATTTAAATGAGTGAGGGCTGTTAAAATTGACATGAGATGCATTAAAAGAGTGGAAACAGATTGATCAGTTCCATAAAATTAACTTACGTGTATCGTAATACGCTTGAAGGGTGAGAGAGAGGGAGGGAGAGAGAGTGATGCTTTGTCGATTGTGTCTCCGTTTTTTATTGTAGGGTAGCGACGAAACTCTATCGGCTGTTTGTATAATTTATAATTAATTTAAATATGAAAATGTGACCAAGCACATTTCCATGTTATTAGTGCGACAGAGTGTCCTATTACAGCTACTCAATCCATACTTAAGTTCTTTTCGCAAATGTTAACATTCTGGACTTTATTCACGATAGACTCTCTTAACGAAGACGGAAAGTGTCAGCCAAAGGGACTTTAGTTCAAAGCTCGACGATCCGTCATCTCTTTTGTGGTGAGTTGAAAGTATGACTGCTTAAACGGGTAAGGCAATTTCTGGCACCTCACGCACGTTAATATTGATACTTCGAACTGAATGCCACCAATGACTGATACATCTGCTTCGCTAAAAGTCTGGAATGTCTTTATGCAGATGACTAATAGCTGCCTGACAGCGATCGCGATTCTCCGCTCTCGATCTCATTGATCGAGGATAAATCGATGGGTTTTACGAATAATAGGTTATCTTTCCGTTACCGTTAAGAGTTAGGCTTACTTCATTTTGTATGTAATTTCGTAGACACGTAGGATTGTTAATAGAAATGCAAATCTTTTTGAATTTCTTGTTTCGAAAGCAGCGGAAAGATAGCCTAATATTCGTAGAACGCATCAAAATGAAGCTATCGGTGTTCCCTGAGTTATTATCCAAGTTATTAAAATAATTCTCATCTATGAAGAGAGGAGCAGGAACATCGAGCATGATGTCCCTCTTTATGCTCAACGTCGCCCAGACAATTTCCGGTCTCACCCTTCTTTTGGCTGAGTTGTCAACAAATTCCCTCCTGAAGGAACTAGACAAGCGAAAAAAGGAAATCGTGGAAAAATACTATTGGAGTTCATAATGAATTCGGAATACTACCTTGATCAAAAAGTTCCCGGAATTTATTTTAAAAAATAAAAATATAAGTTTATTCTTCAATATTGATGTGGTCCCCTTCAAAGTAATTCCCATCGACTGCCACGCACTTACAGTCTGTCAAGTTAAAGCGTGGGTAACTTTTTTGGTAAAATATTTTATTTCAACGCATGTTTCTACATGGAATTACATTTATCAAGGTGTCGAGCAAAATGCTTTTCTGTTAGTATTTTGTCCAATCACCGCCGGAGTCGATGATGGCCTGGC